>NC_057809.1:361461903-361697555 GCF_018294505.1 Triticum aestivum
GGTAGGTACGTGGCACGGTGTACCGAATACCCGTTAGGTATCTCGGGAACCCTGTTCACATCGTTCGGGGCCGTATGGGAAACCTCGGCCGGACTCCCTGCGGATGGAACCTGAATAGGCGATAAACCTGGACTGGAGGCTTAGGTGATTAGGTAGGTCGTGGCCGACACCCACGTTGGGCTTCCGCTTGAAGGTTGCCGAGTACATGTCGTGTAAACGACGATAAGTGGTGAGAGCGTGTATGAAGAAGTACACCCCTGCAGGGTTATCATGATCTATTCGAATAGCCGCGTCCGCGGTAAAGGACTACTTGGTTGCCTATACAGTTCATAGACAAGTAAATGGAAACTACTAAAAGCCTCAAGATAAGTGTGAGTGCCGAGGATGGCTTTTCCGTAGGAAGACGGAGGTGGATCCTCGGTAGTGTATTGAAGTGGTGAGTAGTGGACTCGTGTGCGCAAAACTATTTCAAGTTGGAGTATCGTAGGATAGTCTAGCCAAGAGTCAAAGCTGGCTTGCTGCAATAACTCCACCGACCCTTCTTGATACTATGCATGTATGTAGG
The DNA here is from genome assembly GCF_018294505.1 of Triticum aestivum. Classification (NCBI taxonomy): domain Eukaryota; kingdom Viridiplantae; phylum Streptophyta; class Magnoliopsida; order Poales; family Poaceae; genus Triticum; species Triticum aestivum. Next base: position 361,462,469 of record NC_057809.1, read on the forward strand.
ATCTGATGTAAGTCTTGCTGAGTACCTTTGTACTCATGTTGCTATAATCTACATTTTTACAGAAGACGCTGCAACCCCTTCTGATGGGTTCTATGTAGACGTTGACATCAACGAGTAGGCCAAAGACCCAGGTGGTGACCCTGAGCTTGTGATGGACCACGTAGTATAGTTAGGCTTCCAAGCCTCTTTTATTTTACTAGTTGTCTGTACCCAGACAAAGTACTTTCGCTGTTGGCATGTATGACTGTATGACTTGTATGTTGGGTCGTGAGACCCGTACCTGTGTGTATGATATGTATGGCTCCCTGAGCCTTAAATAAAGTACTTGTGTCATAGAGTCATGTTGTGATGCTTCGTTGTATTTGCACATATCGAGCATATTGTGTGTATGATTGAAATGCTTGGTATGTGTGGGATCTGACTATCTAGTTGTTTATCTTTAGTAGCCTCTCTTACCGGGAAATGTCTCCTAGTGTTACCGCTGAGCCATGGTAGCTTGCTACTGCTCTGGAACACTTAGGCTGGCCGGCATGTGTCCTTCTTCGTTCCTGTGTCTGTCCCTTCGGGGAAATGTCACGCTTTGAGTACCGGAGTCCTGTTAGCCCGCTACAGCCCGGTTTACCGGAGTCCTGCTAGCCCAGTGCTACAGCCCGGACCCACTTGCTGATGACCGACACGTTCGAAGCTGGGTCATGGATGCCTGTCCCTGTAAGTCTGTGCCACTTTGGGTTTACGACTAGTCATGTCAGCCCGGGCTCTTTATCATATGGATGCTAGCGACACTATCATATACGTGAGCCAAAAGGCGCAAACGGTCCCGGGCAAAGGTAAGGCGACACCCGTGGGAATACCGTGCGTGAGGCCGCAAAGTGATATGAAGTGTTACCGGCTAGATCGATGTGACATCGAGTCGGGGTCCTGACAATTGGGCAGAACAATGGTTCAAATACCGAATTGTAACCCAGGAATATGCTGAGAAAAATGCCATCAAGAGACCGTGGGGAGACATCCTATACAAGAATCTTCTACCCAGGTCCAGAGATGAAGCCATTGCACAAGGCTTCTATCCCTGCATGGTACGTGGGCCACAGCCTGCTGATGCACACCCATCGTCACTACTATGGTGTCGTGACGACAATCTGTTCAAGCGCAACTTCTAGTTTGCCCAGAACTCAGCGAAGCAGAACAAGAAGACTTTGGGGTTAGACTTCAACCCTGGTCCCTCAGCACCAAGGGCAGATGGCACACGACATGCAGAACCCAATGTCATCGGTCCTTTCTACAACCTTGAAGGCCTCATCACCCACATCTTGGTTCAAGGGACTGCAGTGAATGAGCCTGCCGCCAACGCTGAATCAGATGAAGCGCCTGCAGTGTCGAAGCCAAAGCAGTTGAAGAAGCCTAAAGCTTCAAAGCCTGCCCCTTCACCAAAAATCTCACGGGCGAAGCCACTGGCAACTGCACCTCCTGAAGACAGTGTGCAGTCCGAAGACTTATCTCGCATCTCCAAGCCCCAGAAGGCCAAGATGCCTCTGCCACACACCGGCCAAGAGCTAACTGCTGCTGCCATTCTGCGCAATGATGCCATCGATCTGTCAAGTGATGAAGATCTTGCAGATGACACTCTTGAGCAACTCATCAAGAGCAAAGAAGAAGCAGAAATCTTCAATGATCTGCCTCTCTTTGATGTAACCATCATCCACAACTTCATTGACGAGTGGTTTGACACGCCAAACATCAGCTTTGAAGATCTGCAGCTACCCATTAGCCTCAGTGTCGCCTTCCAAGGCGCCATTGCTTCAGAGCTAGCTGTCGCCCAGCGCATTGTTGAACTGAAGCAAAAGATTGACTATGAAAAGGCTCAGTTCAAGAAGCATATAGCCAAGCTCAGCGTGCAAGAAGTGAAGAACTTCAAGATCATGATGCATGAGCTAAAGGAGGCCTTTCTGAAGAAACGCGCAGAAGCTCAGGGTTCGCGTGAGCGCATGAAGACTCTGGCTGACAGATGTGTGCAAGCCTACAATGAGGCTGAGAAGCGCAAGGCCCTTGGGCATCCTGGCATCGACCCCAGGATGGCCGCAAAGAAGAAGAAGAAGCCTGCTACAGCTGAACCCGACGCACCAAGGCAGGAAGCAGTTCCGATTGTCTTCCCAACTAGACTGACTGGCTCGAAGCCAAAAAGCCGGTCAACCGCTTCAGAGCTCAAGAAGACAAGGACTGCTGAGGCTGAAGCCAGGAAGAGGAAACATTCTGAAGCCTCTCCTACTGCCCCCTCCAAGAAGAAGAAGAAGACCAAGAAAGATCGGGCTGCTCCCACAGAGCCTTTAATAGTTGAACCCATTTCTATGGTCTATCCTGAAGCTGAACGACAACTGACAATCCATGAGCCTGCTTCCACAGAGGCTCATGAAGCTGAAGACTTTCCAGCAGCTGATCCCATCACTGCTGAAGACATTGGTCAACATGACCATGTAAAAGATGGTACAGTCCTTCCTCAGCTGGAAAATAGCGAACTCATCAGCATTGGTCATCCACTGACGCCAATTGCACAGGATGCTTCATGGGCAGATCGCCCACAAGAGGAAGAAGACTATGAGGCCCAGCCCACTCCAACTCCACAGGCGTCGCCCGCGTTGCGCAGGCTTCGCAAAGGTCCAAGGCCTCAAGTCTCTGCTGAAGACAATCCGGCTGCATCAGCCGTGGAAGAAGAAGTCCCACAAGTCCCCCTGTCCCACCAAGAAGAAGTTCTCAAGGAGAACGTGCTTGTGACCGACCCTCCAGCTCGTCAAGTGGAGGATGAAAATCTTGAGGCTTCCACAACCACCAATGAAGCTAATGTGGAGCCCTCCCCAACGAAAAAAGAAGACAGCGAGGCCACTAATCCCGTCACTTCTGTTCCTGAGTCTGCTGCCGGTCCCCAGTTCGACTATCATGTTGAGCACAGGCCTCAGGTACAGAAGCCAATCCCAAGATTGCCAAGGTTCCCAGGTCCTGCATCAGCACCTGGCTCCTTCAATATCAATGGCTTCGGGGCAGACAACACATTCTTCGATAGCTCCAGGAACCCCTACTCAAGGGAAAGGATATCATCTGATCGATTCTGGAGCTATCCTCAGCGAAGCTATTACTCATGCATTCTTTACAACCAAGGTCGCATCTTCCCACACAAGCGCCTTGACATTGAAGCTATAGCTGGTCTGCCCTATCTGGAAGAAGCTTTGGATTGCTTCAAGGAAGTTGGACTGCTGCCGTTCATTACTGACCAAGAGCATTAGAATGAAGAGTTGTTGCTCCAATTCTATGCCACACTTCACATCCGTGGGTACAGCAGAGATCCAAAGACTTGGGTCCTGGAGTGGATGACCGGAAACGTTCATCACGAAGCCAATGCATTTGACATCATTGAGCTCACTGGCTTGCCCACTCCTGGAGATCTCTACGAGCATGGCTGTCAGCTGCATAGTGAAGCTATTGAGAGCATCTTTAAGAGGCATGAACCTGATATGAGTCAGATGCTCAGCATGATGAAGCCATTGCCCCAAGATGCTGCTTATCCCACGAAGTTCTTCGTTGAAGACCTTGAGTATCTGCCAAGAACCCTCTATCACATCATCAGGCGGACTCTCTGGCCCATCAAGGGGCACTCTCCAAATGTCAAGCTTGAGGGTGCAGTGAAGACTTTGGTCTTCTATATTCTTCATGGAAAATGCTTCAATGCACAGGACTTATTCATCTGCCAACTTGCTGCATCAGGCTCTGATCTATTTGGCTTGAAGTTCTACGCCCCATGGGTAATGCGGCTAATTAAACTTCACTCCGATATCTCATATCAGCCATCTGCTCGCAATCATAGAATTTTTCTGCCTGATGTGGATATCTCTACTGAAGCCATCTATCCTGAGCCTGCAAAGGAACCTCTAAGTCTTCAGAATGCAGAGCATCAGAGTTTCTCGCAGAACATTGAAGGAGTTGAAGCAGTCACTCGGGTGTATCCTTTGGCTGGCACTACACGTGCACCACACCCTGCTTCCACTGAAGCCACTGATAGTACAAATGCTCCACGACCCAAGAAGCGCACTCGTGTTCTCAACGACCGAGAGCTTCTTGTGGCTCTTCATCAGAAACAGGATAGGCATCATGACTGGCTGAAGCGTCAGATGAAAAGCCTCTTGGTGGATGTTAATCGCATTCACAATCTTGCCACAAAGAATGCTTTCGTTGCCCATGAAACCTGTCGCCGCACATGGAAAGGGCTAACGATGATGTGTTCTGAAGATGATCTTCAAGAGGATGGCTTCACTGAGCGATTCAAGTTTGACTCCACACCTCCTTGAAGGGATGTGCTGCTAGGAACTCCATCCCTTGAAGACTCTGGGTTCTCTTCCTCTGCTGCAATAGTGACTGCCAGAGTTATCGAGGATGAAGACGATGCTACTTCACCGCCACCTCCTTCATCACGCGTCACCTCTGCTCCAAGCTCTTCAGCACCGCCAAACACCACCAACGACCCGGCTACTTCACCTACTCCTCATGGGAACGAGTAGATGCTCTATGTCTTCAAACCTTTTTGGTCCTTACTGACAAAAGGGGGAGAAGCATATGAGGTTGATAGTCTTCAACCGGGTTCATACGGGCGGGTGCTTTATATTTTGCTTCGTGCTTACAACTCTCGTTTTGCTACATTAGGTTCTTTGAGTTGTAACACTTAAACTCGGTGGTCGTCTGCTACTTATCTGCCACTTTGTTTTTGCGATGATAAATTCCGCATGTGGGATGATAAATTCCGCACTTAGATCATTCTGCAGACGTCCATTTTCCATTATGCATGTCATTATCTTCATATACTTTCACATGCATAGTGGATTGTCATCATAAGTTGAAGCGAATCTCCATAATTACATCCTGCCATGTGCATTTGCATTCCAAAAGCAATTTACTTATATGCACATCTTCAGGGGGAGCCCTTGCAACTTATGAAGACAATTCCTTATCCTTTACAATTTCACAGATTATATTCCCCGTTGAAAACTTCAACTAGTTTGTAATCAATCACCAAAAAGGGGGAGATTTTAAGTGCATCTAGTGCCACCCCTAGTTGGTTTTGGAGTATTGACGACAAACCTATTTGAGGGACTAATGTGTTTGTGAGAATTGCAGGATAACACAGGTAGAAGTCCCTCATTGATTCGGTTTTCCTACCAGAGATGACCCCTAAAAATGTATGAAGACATTGAAGTCAAAGGTGGTAAATGAAGATATTCACATTGAAGACTATGACAAGAGAAGACACCACATGAAGCCTATGGGGCTCGAAGACTTAGATCTTTCGTAGTTCCTTTTCTTTTGTGTTGAGTCATAGGAACCACCGTACTGTTAAGTGGGGTCCAAGAGACCCAGTCAGAATGACTGAAGTGATGCCTAACCAAAAACCTATGTCTTCGAGTGAAGACTATGAGAGCGAATCTTGTCCAGAGTCGGACAAGTCAGCTTTGCTTGTAGCCCAAGTAAAGTTGCCGTGTGAGTTTGAAATCTGACCGTTGGAACACGTGTCAGTTCCTTAGTGACCCAGGGTCATTTCGGACAAATCAGGTCGGGTTGCCAAGTGGCTATAAATAGCCCACCCCCTACAACCATAAATGGTTGGCTGCTCAGATTGAGAGTACGACTTTTGTCGTTTGAGAGCAACCCACCTCGAAGCCTTTGAGAGAGAATTCCTTGCAAGGATAAAGCCCTAACCACCCAGAGCCAAAGAGAATTAGGCATCACTTAAGTCTCCTTGTCTGTGTGATCTGAAGACTTATTACACTTGAGGACTGTGCATCCTCCAGCCGGTTAGGCGTCGCGTTCTGAGCATCCAAGAGACATTGTGGATTGCCGATGAACGAAGTCTGTGAAGGTTTGGGAGTCTACCTTGAAGACTTACCAGAGTGATTGGGCGAGGTCTGTGTGACCTTAGCTCAAGGGGAATACGGTGAGGACTGGGTGTCCTGAGCTGCGTGTTCAGGACTGGGTGTCCGGGACTGTGTGTCCTAAGGTTTAAATACCTAGCCGCCCTAACCAGACGTACAGTTGTCACAGCAACTGGAACTGGTCCAACAAATCATTGTCTTCAATGAGTCACTGGTTTCATCTTCCCTTCCCTTTACTTACTGTTACTCCTTGTGAAGTCATTGTATGTTCGCACTATCTTTTGTCTTCACTGAGTGACTGCGTGTTCTGTGTGGCCTCATAATATCTTCCTACCTGATCCTTACTACATTGCTGCTATTAAGTCATTGTGCTTTCACTCTATTGAATACTTGACTATGGCTTGCCTAGTGTAGTCTACCTTCCGCTGCAGGGTAATAGTTTATTTCTATCGTTTGTCTTCATAACTTCCATGTTTTGAAGACTTTCATAAAAATCGCCTATTCACCGCCCCCCCTCTAGTCGATATAATGCACTTTCAGATATCCTCACGCCCTAGTGCACCGGGTCACCAACTGACGTGTGAGGAGAAGCGGCGTTGGCGGCAAGCTCAACGTGCTTCTGAACAATGACGTCCAAGGTTCCCCTGCGGTCCAAGAAGGCCAGCGTCCTATCGTCCTCCTCTTGCATGTAGTAGTCCTTGTGGACGATTTGCGTGTAGACGTGGGTGATTATGTCGACGGTGTCTTGCTACGCCAGGCGCTGCGCGGCAAGCGTGACCTCGAGGTGGACATTCTCTGGCGTGACGGCGGGTAGTCGCAGGGCCACCGGTGCGTCGAAGAGGTTGTCACCATAGAGGCCGTTTAGGGTGGCAGGCATCGCAGAGCCTGGGCGTGTGGGCTGGAGGCATACGTCAAGGTCGTCCGCGAGCTTCTTGACGACGGTGAACTTGTCGAGGAAGCCGATGAGGACCTCGTCGAACAAGGAGATGAAGTTGTCGTCCAAGCGGCCCCTTGCCCTGGCGACCTCAAGCACTACTTGGAAACGTTCCTCGGTGCCGGGCCACAGGCCGGCGTCGTGGACCATCTGGCACAGCCGGCTGATGCTCGCTCTCATCGCCTCCATGGGTCTAGCTTCTAGTCAACTTATCTTGCGATTGGAGTGATCACTCTTGCCCTTGGGTGCGTAGGTGCATAGGATTTCGTAGATTGGACTGGCGGGAGCCTTTATATGAGAAGTGCAGACTGCGTTGAATTCACGTGCATGTTGGCCATCTACTCCTCGCCCCTCTACTGCACCTGCCTTTGGCTGTATGACAGGTTGGCCAGCCACCCGTTGGGCCCACGTGTCATACACCCAAAGGCAGGTGCAGTAAGTCAATGAAGTTGCGTCCCCCTCTGTTCACATGCATGCTTTCAATGACTTGAGACTACCAAACATCACATGCAATGGTTAGTTCATTGCATGTAATCCTATTAAGTAGCAAAAAGACATTAAGTTATCTCGCCGATAGGAATAAAACAATACACCATGTATTTATTTACAGAGGGAGTAGTACATTTTTGTGACATGCATTACTAGATATTGCTAGTCGAATACTAAATCCAGATGGACGTGGTAGTACTACTAAATCCAAACAGTGGTGCTAGTACTAGTAGTAGTACTACCAATGTAGTAGCACTGTACTACCCGTTGGTCAAATTATTACGTGCTGCTCCTCACAGTGAAGTGACAAGACCCTACGCCGGAGATGACACCTGAGTATAGGCGCCGTGTTCGGCATACCATAGTCAGCCTCACCATCTGCAGTCACTATCATCATGGCTGTAGACCTAGCATGCTTACAACTAGCCGTGTTCGACATAATTTCCCGTGCATAGATGCCCGTGCATTGCACGGAACACCAAGATTGGGGGGTGGACGGCGCGGGCAGCGGCCATCGCGCTAGATTTTTCCATGGCCATCTAGATGTGGTGGGGAGGAGATAAGGCTGATTGTGAGAGACAAGGAGTTGTTTGTAAATAGGGAACAAGTGCGGGCATCTTTTTGCAAAACTGGAGTAGTTTGGTTTGTATGCGTTAGATCTAGATCCGACGGCTATTGGTGAAAGATGGCAGGCACAACATCATCACCAACTCAGGACTTGTTTGATTCACAGGATTTTGAAAACGCAAGAATAGGACATGGCAATATTACAAGTTTCAAACTGATATTACAAATGTTAGGAGTAATGCTGCACCTACGAAGAGGGAATTACTAGGAAGTTTACGTAAGAACTTTCGTTACTTTAGGTGGATGCGGCATTATCGTACAAACTAAAATCCACCGCCCTGACAAGTCACTAATGGGCAATAAGTTTTCGAGTCTCTGTCCACTTGACGTTTCAAAAACAAATTCAGCTTCTGCGGTGACTTTGTCATTTAGGCTTATACGCTTTCGGTGATCAACACGCCATTCATTGTTGCGCCAGAGAACGCCAAACCTCATTACCTTGAGCACACTTGCCTCCAGAACAAAGAACCTGGCCAATTTAATCTTAGATGTGCTGCCTCGGTAGTCGATCAAATCAATTTCTGTAAGATGGAGATCAAGGCATTCAATGAGATTGTTATAGTGCAGCACATTTTTCACTTTCGGGTCTTTTTTATCTGCAAAAGAAGAGAAATATTAGAGAAGCTGGCTTTATAAGATTGCCATGTCATCAAGAGGTACCAATATCATTCGCTCATATGATAGGGTTGGCTGGCTAGTGATATTTTTTTCACTCTCTCTCTCTCTCTTTCTCTTTCCTCTCATTTACCTAGGAGTACGTGAAGATCTTGGGAATTTGTTGCCTTCCACTATGTGGCCGATGCCATATTTCACAAAAGTATGCCACATAATACACATCGATGTCAAATCAAAAGATTTTGGCACCGCTCTCGCGATGTGAGAGAGTGGCACCGCTGTGCACACAGACCTACATGTATAAACAAATCAATCAAACCAACTACACCAGCCTCTCACTCTCCCAAACAAGTGTTTTTATTGCCTCAGTCCTCTCTCTCTCCCATGCAAGTGTTTTTTCATTATGTGAGTTATTAATTTGGCACCGGAGCAAAGTAGGTGATCCATATTGGGGCACCAGGTGAGAAATAGAGGGGCATCGATGCCAAATGCATCACAAGTGAATTTGGCACGTGTTTTGTCCTACACAGTGGAGGGCCGTTATAGCCCACTTTTGTACTGCCTCTTATTTAGTATAAAAGTTTGACCATAGATTTACGTAAGAAAAAGCCAATGCATGTCACTAAAAATTACACCATTTGAAATTATGTTCAAATACAAATCCAACGATATAGTTCTTAGTGACATGCATTAACATTTTGTCAGTTAAATCTATGGTCAAATTTTGATACTACAAAATAGGAAGAGTAAACCATGACGGAGGTAGTACTTGCTCTTAGGGTAACCATAGAGTTACTGGAATAGTCTAAGTTACTTTCCACTATGACTAGCCTAGGCTACTATAGTAGTACAACAACAAAACGATGCAGGTGATCACTTGAGAAAAAATACTAAAAGCATTTCTTTCGGTCCAGTGCGTAGATGCAGTTTTGAACACTACACTTGTCATCGTAATTTGGGAAAATTACGAAAATTTTGAGCTACATTGTGATTACCGTTTACTAATAGGAAAGAAGTTTCACCTCGATGAGTAGCTTCTCCATGCACGGAAAGCGTGTAAGGAATCCAACAACTTGATCCAGATTGGGGCCGATAGATTTTATTGCCAAGATCTTCACTGTGCGCATAGACTGGGTCAAGCTTGTGGGAACATTTTCTAGAAGACGGTCGTAAATACATCAAGAAGAAATTTAAAAATGTGAATTTAAAGAAGACGGAGAAGAAGATGAGTGATGTACCTGAATGATTACGGATCTAATAAAGAGTTCGGAGAATTTGGCAGACGAGTGCACCAACGCTGTCAATTTTGGCGCATCAATGACCCTGATTTTTGTTGGACCTTCTAGATCCGATACAAGCAATCTCTCAAGGAAAGGCACATTCTAAATGACCATAACGTGGAACAGCTGGAGTGATCTCTTCCCAATTGATGTCTTGTTGCGAGAACAGCTGGAATGACTTTCATTTTCTCTCTATCTTTTGCAGTGGTCGAGCTTTGAGGCTGACTCAATTTCACACCTTGTAACACAAGCAAGTTTGTATAAAACCATATGCTTTGATCACCTCATCAAAGCGTATATTTCAACTCTAAGATGCTTGCAACAATCCATAGATGGATTGCTGGAGCTTGCACACTTTATTAGCACCTTTAGGATCGACAAAACCTTCTGGTTGAATCATATACAACTCTTCTTTAAGAAATCCATTAAGGAATGCAGTTTTGACGTCCATTGGCCAGATTTCATAATTATAAAATGCGGCAATTGCTAATATGATTCGGACCGACTTAAGCATTGCTACGGGTGAGAAAGTCTCACCATAGTCAACCCCTTGAACTTGTCGAAAACCTTTTGCGACAAGTCGAGCTTTGTAGATAGTGACATTACCATCAGCGTCTGTCTTCTTCTTGAAGATCCATTTATTCTCAATGGCTTGCCGATCATCGGGCAAGTCCACCAAAGTCCATACTTTGTTCTCATACATGGATCCAATCTCAGGTTTCATGGCCTCAAGACATTTATCAGAATCTGGGCTCATCATAGCTTCTTCATAATTCGTAGGTTCGTCATGGTCTAATAACATAACTTCCAAGACAGGATTACCATACCACTCTCGTGCAGAACGTGCTCTGGTCGACCTACGAGGTCCAGTAGTAACTTGATCTGAAGTTTCATGATCATCATCATTAGCTTCCTCTCCAGTTGGTGTAGGCATCACGGGAACGATTTTCTCTGATGTGCTACTTTCCAATTCGAGAGAAGGTATAATTACCTCATCAAGTTCTACTTTCCTCGCACTCACTTCTTTCGAGAGAAACTCCTTCTCTAGAAATGACCCATTCTTAATAACAAAGATCTTGCCTTCGGATCTGTGGTAGAAGGTGTACCCAATAGTTTCTTTAGGGTATCCTATGAAGACACACTACTCCGATTTGGGTTCGAGCTTATCAGGCTGAAGTCTCTTGACATAAGCATCACATCCCCACACTTTAAGAAACGATAGCTTAGGCTTCTTGCCAAACCATAGTTCATACGGTGTCGTCTCAACAGATTTAGATGGTGCCCTATTTAACGTGAATGCGGCTGTCTCTAATGCATAACCCGAAAATGATTGTGGTAAATCGGTAAGAGACTTCATAGGATGCACCATATCTAATAAAGTACGGTTGCGACGTTCGGGCACACCATTACGCTGTGGTGTTCCAGGTGGTGTGAGTTGTGAAACAATTCCACATTGTTTTAAATGAAGGCCAAACTCGTAACTCAAATATTCACCTCCGCGATCAGATCATAGAAACTTTATTTTCTTCTTACGATGATTTTCTACTTCACTCTGAAATTCCTTGAACTTTTCAAATGTTTCAGACTTGTGTTTCATCAAGTAGATATATCCATATCTACTCAAATCATCTGTGAATGTCAAAAAATAATGATATCCACCGCGTGCCTCAACACTCATCAGACCGCATACATCGGTATGTATAATTTCCAATAAGTCATTGGCTCGCTCCATTGTTCCGAAGATCGGAGTTTTAGTCATCTTGCCCATGAGGCATGGTCGCAAGTATCAAATGATTCATAATCAAGTGTTTCCAAAAGTCCATCTGCATGGAGTTTCTTCATGCGCTTTACACCAATATGACCTAAACGGCAGTGCGACAAGTATCTTGCACTATCATTATCAACTTTGCATCTTTTGGCATCAATATTATGAATGTGTGTATCACTACAATCGAGATTCAACAAGAATAGACCATTCATCAAGGGTGCATGACCATAAAAGATATTACTCATAATAATAGAACAACCATTATTCTCCTATTTAAATGAATAACCGTCTTGTAATAAACAAGATCCAGATATAATGTTCGTGCTCAAAGCTGGCACCAAATAATATTCATTGAGGTCTAAAACTAATCCCTAAGGTAGATGTAGAGGTAGCATGCCTACGGCGATCACATCGACCTTGGAACCATTCCCGATGCACATCGTCACCTCGTCCTTAGCCAATCTTTGTTTATTTCGTAGCTCCTGTTCCGAGTTACAAATATGAGCAACCAAACAGTATCAAATACCCAAGCGCTACTACAAGCATTAGTAAGGTACACATCAATAACATGTATATCAAATATACCTTTGTTCACTTTGCCATCCTTCTTATCCGCCAAGTATTTGGGGTAGTTCCGCTTTCAGTGACCACTTCCTTTGCAGTAGAAGCACTCAGTTTCAGGCTTGGGTCCATCTTTGGGCTTCTTCACGGGAGTGGCAACTTGCTTGCCATTCTTCTTGAAGTTCCCTTTCTTTCCCTTGCCCTTTTTCTTGAAGCTAGTGGTCTTGTTAACCATCAACACTTGATGCTCCTTCTTGATTTCTACCTCCACTGCTTTTAGCATCGCGAAGAGCTCGGTAATCGTTTTCATCATCCCTTGCATATTTTAGTTCATCATGAAGCCTTTGTAGCTTGGTGGCAGTGACTGGAGAACTCTGTCAATAACACTCTCAACTGGAAGATTAATCCCCAGCTGAGTCAAGTGGTTATGATACCCAGACATTTTGAGTATGTGTTCACTAACAGAACTATTCTCCTCCATCTTGCAGCTATAGAACTTGTTGGAGACTTCATATCTCTCAACCCGGGCATTAACTTGAAATATGAATTTCAACTCTTGGAACATCTCATATGCTCCGTGACATTCAAAATATCTTTGAAGTCACAGTTCTAAGCCGTAAAGCATGGCACACTGAACTATCGAGTAGTCATCAGATCGAGTCTGCCAGATGTTCATAACATTTGCAGTAGCTCCTGTAGCAGGTTTGTCACCTAGTAGAGCATCAAGGACATAATTCTTCTATGCAGCAATGAGGATAATCCTCAAGTTACGGGCCTAGTCCATATAGTTGCTACCATCATCTTTCAACTTAGCTTTCTCTAGGAACGCATTAAAATTCAGGGGAACGGTAGCATGGGCCATGATCTACAACATAGATACACAAAAACTATTTAAGACTAAGTTCATGATAAATTAAGTTCAATTAATCAAATTACTAATGAACCCCCACTTAAATAAACATCCCTCAAGTTATCTAAGTGATACATGATCCAAATCAACTAACCCATGTCCGATCATCACGTGAGATGGGGTAGTCATCAACGGTGAACATCTCTATGTTAATCATATCTACTATATGACTCACGTTTGACCTTTCGGTCTTCAGCATTCCGAGACCATGTCTGTACATGCTAGGCTCGTCAAGTTTAACCCATGTATTTTGCGTGTGTAAAACTGTTTTACACCCGTTGTATGTGAACATAGAGTCTATCACACCCGATCATCATGAGGTGCTTCGAAACGACGAACTTTGGCAACGATGCATATTCGGGGAGAACACTTTATCTTGAAATTTAGTGAATGGATCATCTTATAATGCTACCGCTGTTCTAAGCAAAATAAGATGCATAAAGGATAAACATCACATGCAATCAAAATATGTGACAGGATATGGCCATCATCATCTTGTGCTTTTGATCTCCATCTCCAAAGCATCGTCATGATCTCCATCGCCACCGGCTCAACACCTTGATCTCCATCCTTGCATCGGGGTCGTCTCGCCAACTATTGCTTCTACAACTATTGCTAATGCATAGTGATAAAGTAAAGCAATTACATGGCGCTTTCATTTCATACAATAATTAAGAGAAAACCCTAAGGCTCCTACCAGTTGTCGATATTACAAACATGATCATCTCATACAACAACGTAAATCACATCACGTCTTGACCATATCACATCACAACATGCCCTGCAAAAACAAGTTAGACGTCCTCTACTTTGTTGTTGCAAGTTTTACGTGGCTGCTACGGGCTTCTAGCAAGAACCGTTCTTAACTACACAAAAACCACAACGGTGATTATCAAGTTTGTTGTTTTAACCTTCTTCAAGGACCGGCCGTAGTCAAATTCGATTCAACTAAAGTTGTAGAAACACACACCCAGCCAGCCACATTTATGCAAAACAAGTTGCATGTCAGCCGGTGGAACCGGTCTCATGTGCATGGACATGTAAGGTTGGTCTGGGCCGCTTCATTCCATAATACCGCCGAATCAAAATAAGACGTTGGTGGTAATCCATATGACCATCACCGCCCACAACTCCTTTGTGTTCTACTCATGCATATCATCTATGCATAGACCTGGCTTGGATGCCACTGTTGGGAACGTTGCATGGAAAACAAAAAAATTCTACGCACACGCAAGATCCATCCATGAAGATGCATAGCTACGAGAAGGGGAGAGCATCTTCATACCCTTGAAGATCACTAAGCGGAAAAGTTTATCAATGTGGTTGATGTAGTTGTACACCTTCACGATCCGTCCCGATCAAGTACCGAGCGTACGACACCTCCGCGTTCAACACACGTTCAGCTCGATGACGTCCTCCCCTTCTCGGTCCAGTACGAGAGGCAAAGTAGTAGATGAGTTCCGGCAGCATGACGGTGTGGTGACGGTGGTGGTGAAGAATGATGAACCACAAGTATAAGGGATCTATCGTAGTCCTTTCGATAAGTAAGAGTGTCAAACCCAATGAGGAGCAGAAGGAAATGATAAGCAGTTTTCAGTAAGGTATTCTCTGCAAGCACTGAAGTTATCGGTAACAGATAGTTTTGTGATAAGGCAATTTGTAACGGGTAACAAGTAATAAAAGTAAATAAGGTGCAGCAAGATGGCCCAATCCCTTTTGTAGCAAAGGACAAGCCTGGACAAAGTCTTATATAAAGGAAAGTGCTCCCGAGGACACATGGGAATTATCGTCAAGCTAGTTTTCATCACGTTCATATGATTCGCGTTCGATACTTTGATAATTTGATATGTGGGTGGACCGGTGCTTGGGTACTGCCCTTCCTTGGACAATCATCCCACTTATGATTAACCCCTATTGCAAGCATCCGCAACTACAACAGAAGTATTAAGGTAAACCTAACCATAGAATGAAACATGTGGATCCAAATCAGCCCCTTACAAAGCAACGCATAAACTAGGGTTTAAGCTTCTGTCACTCTAGCAACCCATCAACTACTTATTACTTCCCAATGCCTCCCTCCAGGCCCAAACAATGGTGAAGTTTCATGTAGTCAACATTCACATGACACCACTAGAGGAAAGACAACATACATCTCATCAAAATATCGAACGAATACCAAATTCACATGACTACTTATAGGAAGACTTCTCCCATGTCCTCGGAAACAAACGTAACTACTCACAAATCATATTCATGTTCATAATCAGAGGGGTATTAATATGCATAATGGATCTGAACATATGATCTTCCACCAAGTAAACCAACTAGCATCAACTACAAGGAGTAATCAACACTACTAGCAACCCACAGGTACCAATCTGAGGCTTTGGGGCAAAGATTGGATACAAGAGATGAACTAGGGTTTGAGAGGAGATGGTGCTGGTGAAGATGTTGATGGAGATTGACCCCCTCCTGATGAGAGGACCGTTGGTGATGATGATGGTGATGATTTCCCCCTCCCGGAGGGAAGTTTCCCTGGCAGAACAGCTCTGCCGGAGCCCTAGGTTGGTTCCGCCAGGTTCTGCCTCGTGGCGGTGGAGTTTCTTCCCGAAAGCTTGCTTATGATTTTTTCCTCGACGAAAGACTCCATATAGCCAAAGATGGGCATCCGAGGGCTGCCAGGGGGCCCACGAGGCAGGGGCATGCCCAGGGGGTAGGGCGCGCCCCCACCCTCGTGGACGGTGGGTGGCCCCCTCTGGTACTTTTTTCACCCAATATTTTTTTTATATATTTTGAAACGTGCTCCCGTGAAGTTTCAGGACTTTTGGAGTTGTGCAGAATAGGTCTCTAATATTTGCTCCTCTTCCAGCCCAGAATTCCAGCCGCGGGCATTCTCCCTCTTCATGTAAACCTTGTAAAATAAGAGAGAATAGGCATAGGTATTATGACATATTGTGTAATAACAGCCCTTAATGCAATAAATATTGATATAAAAGCATGATGCAAAATGGACGTATCAACTCCCCCAAGCTTAGACCTCGCTTGTCCTTAAGCGAAAGTCGACATCGAAAAATATGTCCACATGTTTAGAGATAGAGGTGTCGATAAAATAAAATACGGACATGAGGGCATCATGATCATTCTTACATCATGGTTGTCATGTGCTTTTATAGTTGGATGCACGAAATCTTAATGCAAAAGAACGTCACTTTATATTGCCACTTGTGATATGGACCTTTATTATGCAGTCCGTCGCTTTTATTTCTTCCACATCACAAGATCATATAAAGCTTATTTTCTCCACACTAATAAAGCATACATATTTAGAGAGCAATTTTTATTGCTTGCAATGATGACAACTTACTTGAAGGATCTTACTCGATCCATAGGTAGATATGGTGGACTCTCATGACAAAACTGGGTTTAAGGATATTTGGAAGCACAAGTAGTATCTCTACTTGGTGCAAAGAATTTGGCTAGCATGAGAGGGAAAGGCAAGCTCAACATGTTGGATGATCCATGACAATATAATTTATTTCAGATGTAGGAAAGCATAACCCATTACATTGTCTTCCTTGTCCAACATCAACTCTTTAGCATGTCATATTTTAATGAGTGCTCACAATCATAAAAGATGTCCAAGATAGTATATATGTGAAAACCTCTCTTTCTTTATTACTTCCTATTAATTGCAACGATGACCAAAACTATGCTTGTCAACTCTCAACAATTTTTATTCATCATACTCTTTATATGTGAAGTCATTACTCTCCATAAGATCCATATGATCTCTTTATTTCTTTTTATTCTTTCTCTTTTGTTTTATTCCCTCAAGATCATAGCAAGATAATCAAGCCCTTGACTCAACACTAATATTTATTATATATAGCTCACGGACTCAATTACATAGAAGGATCATAAAGCAAAACTCAAAACTAGATCATACTAAAACTTTATTCTACTAGATCAAGATATTACCAAAAGGATCGAACTAAGAAAAACGGTAAAGGTAAAAGTGTGATGGTGATACGATACCGGGGGACTCCCCCAAGCTTGGCAGTTGCCAAGGGGAGTGCCCATACCCATGTGTTTATATCTCTTTCTTTGGGGATGGTGATGATGGAGTTGTTCATGGCGTGTGCTTCTTCCTTAATTTGCGCTTGAGGATATAATTTTGCTCCCTTAGGTCCTTGATCTCCCACTCAAGGCTTATTACCTTTTTGCATAGTTCTTGTTTGTTCTCCTGCAAGAGACGAAAAGGGATAAACTCGATCTTAGGTTTCTTTGCTCTATTGGGGAGGCTTGACTTTTTGAACTCCACATGCATGTCCCTAGGTTGAGGTAATGGGACTTCATCTTCATCTGGGCTCGTCTCCTCCTTTCCCCTAGGCTCATAGTCTTCTTCTTCCTCCGTGGTCCAACCACAATGCTCCAAGTCCCCGTAGACCGTATGATCTGCAAGGTAATCAGCCACATAGCTTTCTCCCTCCGAATCTTGGGATGACATATTGCTCTAATCTGCAGCAGAAACAACTCTAAACAAATACATAGGATATTTGTGTGATACGGTGCACTACAGAAAAAATACACTTCCATGATGATATGTGTTTGTCACAGTAGGTCACATTTTCTGTCATGCATGTACATCCATGACAAATTTATGACAGAATCAAGATAGTCATACTTGTGTTGTCACAGAAGTGTTCCATGACATTACAAAAATTATCATCACGGAAGTGTCCACTTCCATGACGATAAATCGCGCGTCACAGAAGTGCTTTCGTCAAGGGTGACCGACATGTGGCATCCACCGTAACGGAACGCCGTTAAGCTATCGGGTCCAGTTTTGGATCTGATAACCTGTTAATAGCCCGGACCAATGGGGATTTTCCACATGTAAAATCATCATTGGCCAGAGGAAACACGTGTTGCCTCACTGTTGGGATAGATGTCATCCACTCATTGGACATGAGGCGCCTATGATAGGTCGACACGTGGCATGGCCCAACAGTGGCCCATTCCGGTGAAAAAGGCCGACCCAGTAAAAAATAGCAGGCTGGCCCATATAAGGCCTACTTGTGTCAGGTCCATTTAAGCCCACGGCTCATATGAGATGTGCCAATTCGGCCCGTCAACGACCCGTTAAAGATTTGACACCATTGCAGCCTATCGTCAGTTCGAGCCCGTTAATAGCCCACTATATATTTGGGCTCAATATCAACCCGATGAGATTTCGGCCTGTTAACGGCCCATTCAATGGATGGGCCAATTTTCATGATGCACATCTTTAGGCCTTTTAGCAACCCATTTAAATATTGGGCTAATTTCCGGCCTGGTGTGTTTTTCAGCCTGTTGACGGCCCATAAATCAGTTGGGCCATTTGTAGTCGGACCCGAGTTTCGGCCTTTTAGCGACCCATTTAAGTGTTGGGCCAATTTCCGGCCCAGTGTGTCTTTCAGCCTGGTGACGGCCCATAGATCTGTTGGGCCATTTGTAGTCAGACCTGAGTTTTGGCCTTTTAGCGACCCATTTAAGTGTTGGGCCAGTTCCCGGCCCTGTGTGACTTTCAGACTGTTAACGGACCATAAATGAGTTGGGCCATTTGTAGTCGGACCTGAGTTTTGGCCTTTTAATGGCCCATGCCCTTCATGGTCCAATACCAACCCGGTTTCTCTTTCGGCCTGCTAAAGGCCCACAACACAGTTGGGCCATTTACAATACGACCCGACTTTCGGCCTCTTAGCGGCCCATGCTCTTCATGGTCCAGTACAAGCCCGCTATCTCTTTCGGCCTGCTAAAGGCCCACAGTATAGTTGGGCCATATGTAGCCCGAACTTAGTAACGGCCTGTTAATGGCTCGTGAAATCAATTGGGCCCACCTGTTGCTCGCTTTGATGTCAGCCTGTTAACGACCCGGGAGTTAAGAGGGCCGACCATTAACTTTCGGCCTGGTAATGGCCCATTAACTTAATGGGCCCACTAAAGTTCGTACATGTCTTTAGGCCAAATTAGATAATTTGAGCCCATTACGACGAGCAATTATGCACATGACCAAAACCGATCAAGCAAAGGTACGACATACAGGGAAAAACGTTGCACATCCAGCATATATTACAGGAAATTACATCCACTGGGCAATCAAAGATTGATGCTAGTGAAAATAAATGAACAGAACCTAACGATCTACAATGTCACAATTTGCAACCTCACCACGGATGACGCCCATAAGCATGGGGGGAAGTTCTTGCTGCTTTGCTACACTATCTCTGAAAACATTGATCAGTTGTTGTGTCGCACGACTCTGCACCTCTGATTCATCCACCATTTCCATCATTCCTTCAGCCATTAATTGGTTCACAAACATACATTTTTTCCATTGCATTCGAGACAGAGGATACTGAACAGATTCAGATGGCGATTTTGGCAGGCTTGTATTATTGATAGTGGAGAGTGTCTTGACCACCGCGTCATAACATAAATTAGGAGGGGAACCAAACAGATTCATCATGAGTTATTGACATATTACCTGGCCTAGATTTATTGGAAAGAAACAATGGGGTTGCCTTGCTGTTTTCAGAGTTTGTCTTCTTATCTTCAGCAGCCTGCACTAAATTAAGACACTAGCATTGTTATCATTAGCCAAGTCAGATAATAGGAAAGCAACATTGGCACAACGAACATTTGGGAAACTAGCCAACACCAAATTAACACAATATGGCACAGCTATCATCAGCCAGGTAAGGTAATACGAAAGCAACATTGACACAATGAATGAATGGGCAACCAGAGCAGCACTACAATTCAGTAATGTGCATGATATGAGATAGTACACTCATGCAGCTCAGTATGCAAAACTAGCAGGCAGTTTTCTTTACAAAAATCAACATTGGCGCCTTTAACATTTTGCTACAACTAATTTTAGATCAGACAAAGGTTGGATCACGCCGATTAACAAAATACACGTTGATGTAAAAATATAGTGATATACAACAGGTACTTACATCAGCATTGGAGCACAGAGAATTCCCGCAAGATATTTTCCTCGAATACAATCCCAATGAAGGAAATATTCTATCATTTAACCTTATTTTCTAAAAGAGAGATGGGTAAGAAACATGTAGAAAATATGATCAGAATGCTATAAAATTTCATGATGCGAGGATACGCACACGCTTCTTAGAATGGAGTTGACATTCTTTTGCTGGACTAGAGCGGACTAGTTCTTTGGCCACTGGAATCTGCTTATTATCAGTGGGAGTTGGGTTTCTTTGTGCTGGAGCAGTATCTATGAAAAATGGAGTTGGTTTATTATCTCCTGGCGTTTGGATCTTTTGCAAAGACTTGGTTTGTAACCCTTCAGATTCTAACATAGCCGTCTTCCCCTTGCATGCCTTATATAGAAGAATGGTGCTTCAATTATAAAACATGCTATAGCAGAGATGGAATAGGTACTGAAGAATAGAAAGGCATGACATATTGACATGTATTCCCTCCATTCGGAAATAAATGGATGGGTCTAGGCGTATTTCAGTTCTAGATACATCCAGTTTTATCCATTTCTGTGACATGTAATCCAGACAAAGGGAGTATGATGTAATAGCTAGGGATACGACAGGACAACACAGTAAAAAAACACTGAAAACCCACTGCAGAACCAAAGTAATCAAACCCACTGATATGAGATAGTACACTCATGCAACTCAGGATGCAAAACTACCAGGAAGTTTTCCTTACAAAAATCAACATTGTGGCCTTTAATCATACATTTTGCTACAACTAAATTTAGATCAGATAAAGGTTGGATTCACGCCGATTAACAAAACACATGCTGATGTAAAAATATAGTGATATACAACAGGTACTTACATCTGCATTGGAGTGCAGAGAATTCCTGCTAGAATCTTTCCTCACAGACGATACCAGTGCAGAAATTCTTCTATCTGTTAAGCTTATTTTCTAGAAGAGAGATGGGTAAGAAACATGTAGAAAATATGATCAGCATGCTATAAAATTTCATGATGCAAGGATACGCACACACTTCTTAGAATGGAGTTGACATATTTTTGCTGGACTGGAGCGGACTAGTTCTTTGGCCACTAGAATCTGCTTATTATCACTAGGAGTTGGGTTTCTCTGTGCTGGAGCAGTATCTATAAAAACTAGAGTTGGTTTATTATCCCCTGGCATTTGGATCTTTTGCAAAGACCTGATTTGTAACCCTTCAGATTCTAACATAGTCGTCTTCCCCTTGCATGCCTTGTATAGAAGAATGGTGCTTCAATTTTAAAACATGCTACAACAGAGAGATGGAATAGGTACTGAAGAATAGAAAGGCATGACATATTGACATGTATTCCCGCCATCCGGGAAAAAATGGATGGGTATAGGCGTATTTCAGTTCTAGATACATCCCTTTTTATCCATTTCGGCAACATGTAATCCGGACAGAGGGAGTATGGTGTAAGAGCTAGGGATACGACATGACAACACAGTAAAAAAACACTAGTTGAATGTAAAACTGTATGCTAGCGGAATACATATAGAAAAAACTAAGGCAACATACATGTGAATGATTGGGAAACTAAGATGGCATTGCAACAGAGCACTAGAACAACACTTCGATGTAAAAAAACATGGTATGGTAGACAGATGAAGTACATACCGATGAATAACAATGCATAAGATATTCAGAAGCATGATGTCCAAATTAAGCAGATGGCATGGCGATAGAGTAGAATGACAATATTGAATTTGAAAACGTGTTATCATGAATGGAATAGGTACTGAAAAACAGGAAGGCATGACATATTTACATGCATGATCAGCATGCTAAGCACATGGCATTGCAATAGAGTAGGTACACTCCAGGACATTATATGCATGTTGTACCCATATCACGGGCCAAGTTAGAGCAAGGAAATTTTGGGGTGAAGAGGATTCAACATCTTTCTGCAAGTCTTCTGAAGAACTACCTTTACATGTTCCATCATATTGGGTATCATTGAGATCAAGTGTATTGGCCTTTACATTGCTCGGTGAGGTTCTTGTGGATATATCAGTGTGTGCAATTATATCTGACATGCATGGAAGACAACTAGTAGTTAGATTTATGTAATGAGTGCCTGTAGGAAATGACATAAATAGTAGGACTGGGGTTAACTAGCAGCAACAGGTCTCAAAAACTAAACAGAGAACACAGATGAAAGCTACAAAATATGTATCATTTGTACTTGAGATTAACTAGATGGCACACAAAAGTATTAAGAACAACATAGGTAATACTAGAAGTGGTATAATACTATAATCACCAGCCTGTGGGATAGCATTGGCTAATGGATGATAACTATGGAATAGCGTTACCTAAAGAACAAGTATCTTAGCTGAACTATGGAACAACGTTAACTCCTGAACAAGACCCATAAGAGATCAACATGAATATACAGTGAAATGTGATAATCTATTTTCCATGCTTAGATGAATAACAAAACCATAAATGTTGCACACAAGTAAGATGAGGGTACAACCTATCTGGCCGCCATCCATAGGAGTGCATCATGTGCTGACTTGTCGATGGCCCTGCAGTTGTTGTGGCTGTCCATGTCGGGCACGCGCATTCGATGCAGGGAACTGTTGAGTGGGGACTATAGCTCCCCTCTGGTGTATGCTTCCCTTGTTGGAGCAACTGCATTGAGTCGGAAGATGGTGTGGCTGAAGATGCAGATAGCACATAATGTTAAGAACGACACATCTCTTTGATCTGAAGAAATACACCAAGAGATCAACAGCAAGGTATGAGAGTGGTCACACGTCTGTTGACTGAGACTAAATTGGGGTCACATGATTTTATTTTATTTTGGTACTGTCCGATCTACGCCGGATGGCTTGATTTCCGTCTTGTGCCTCCCGGCTAACATTGTTAGGAATCTTCCCCGAAGAGTCAGCGACCAACGGCAGAGCAGCTTGCCTCCGCCGTCCGTAGCCCCGGCCAAAACCCCGCTCCCCGCCCCACCGCACTGCCGTGGTTGCGCCGCCCCCGGGCCAATCCAAAAAGACTCCCCGTCATCCAGATCCGGCGGCGGCAGTACCTTGAACCCACGCAACTCTAAGATAGCCATATAAGCGCTGCTTCCGCGGCGAACTTGCGGCCCTGCACCCTTACGTTAGGCACCAGCCAACCGGCAGCCTAGGAGCTCCGCCACCTCGAGGGGTGCTGCTTCCCATTGGGAATTGATTGGCCCAGAATAAAAATTCAGACAACTAACGCCTAACTAAAGTGATTTGAAATGAGGGTGCGCCTATCTGGCGGCATGGTGAAGTAGGTAGATCCAGCTGCCGAGTTGGTGAGGCCGGCGCAGTTGCGGTGGCCACCGGCGGAAGGGAAACAACAATGTCGCGACGGTCGATGGCTACGGGGAAGCAGCGCCGGGACTCTGTACGGATCCGAAGTTGGAGCCGCTCTGGTGCCATGAACAATGGCGGGGGTGAATCGGCTCCGGTACGGTTCACGCAGCCGTCGCTGAGGCAACTCCAGCAGCACAGAGTAAGAGGCACACGGCCCAGTGCACGACGGCAAATGGACAGTGTCTCCGGCATTAGGGAGGAGGGCAGCTGTGAAATTGGTGCGGTGGGGGCGCCATGGAGGAGGGGCTGAGGTTTCGCGGCTCGGGAGAAGGGAGCTTCCAAGGAGAAGGTGATTTGGCGCCCACGAGGTATGAAGGGGGGGGGGATTGGGAGGGGAGTGGAACCATGTTTTACGGACGCATTTGTCTGAAATGTGAGGGGGAGTTATAGTTCTACCCCTACCTTTAGGCTTCTTGGCTTGGGTCTGTGTACTGAGGGTCGGGGATAGTAGAGTAACTTTGCTTCTCCGCAAATAGTGGGCGGGAGCGATTTCGGGCGAGGAGGGCATGTTTTGAAATATAGTGGGCGCGAGAGATTTCGGGCGAGGAGAGTGTGTTTTGAAATAGTGGGCGCGAGCTATTTTGGGTGAGGACAGCGTGTTTTGCCGACCATGGTTTATGAATTATTCGGCACATGTCATTTCGGCCTAGGAGAAGGCGTGCTTGGATGAAGTTACGAACCTACCCTCGATGCACAACGAGCCAATTAATGTGTCTCCCACATAGGACGGTAATTTCGCGTCTCCCATTTATTTGCTTGGGCGAATTCCACCGAGCAGAGGATGTTTAACGGTTCGTTCAAAATTTGGGAGAACGAGCGTCCACATCTACCTTACCAAGTCGATTCGAATCAAATTTAGAAATATTAGCTTGCCACTTCTTTTTTAGATGGAGAGATGATGCTCAGGAGTAATGTGTTTTTACATGCTCGTTGCTAGCGATTTACTATATGACAAATAGTTGACCCACTCAAAAACGAGAATCAAACCCAAAATGAAATATCTCGATTTAATGAAATAGCTCGTTCACCAGGCCAAAATAGTGAACTAAATCCAAAATTGAACACCTCAATCGAATAGCATGTTTTACAGTATTATAGTACTCCATGAACATGTTGAAAGTCAAATTAATGAACTTGTTTGATATACGCATATATCCGTTCATGTGTGGATTGCAAACAACATGTTCTCCAATTTAAATATTTGAATGCAAGTTTATATCGAAACATGGTTTATATCAGTCTTTGATGCATAAAACGCGACCTCCCCCTCTCCCGGACTCCTGCTCTCTCTCTCTCTCTCTCACCGACAATTTTCAATTCTGTCGCACGCATCCAACACACAAACCTTGTTGGTCCTCTCTCTTTCTCTCCATCTCTCTCTCTCTCTCTCTCTCTGTGTGTGTGTGTGTGTGTGTGCGCGCGCGCGCGCGTGGGGGGTCTTTCTAGTTCGCATGCATATATACTCCATCTATAGGTCTCTCTCGCACACTATGTATGATTCTCTAGTCCAAGCTAGATATCTTGGGTGCACTCATCGTACGCACACAAATTCCTTGGCTCGTTGCCCGTAACTCTCTCACACACCACTCTGTCGTCTCAGAGCTCTTCCCCCTCTCTCAAACTCTCCATCTACCTGAGTCACACATACACATGCATATCTCACTCGCACTCGATAGGCCCATCTAAAAATCTATCTCTTTCCCTCGTTCTCTCTCCATCTCACACGCACACACACACACAATATCATGCCTAGCTAGCCAAGTATGATGGTCTCTCACTCAATTGTAGGCACACACAGTCCCGCCCTATATGTATATGACTAGCTAATCTTAGTCTCCATCACAAACATGTGCATGGTCTATCTCGATTTCTCTCAGGGCATATTTCTATCGCGCATGCACCTCCCTCGATCTCCCACCCATATAGTTCCCTCACGATCTTGAGGGGGTCTCTCTATCACAAACACACCCTCTCGCCCTCCCCATGCGTCCATGTTCTCCATGTTTCCCTCTCGAACTTTGTTCCTTGTTGGCCAGACCTCTATTGGACATGTGCTATAGGTGTGTCTCTCTCCGTTGCAAACAATCACACACTAGCTATCTTCGTGTATCTCCTCGCCTCGCTTTTCTATCTCGGAGATGCATGCGTGATATGTTCACCTAAGAAACAAAAAAAAACACTCTCTCTAATTTATCGTTTGTTGTCACTTTCTCTTTCACACACATACTCTTTTTGCACACTTACTCATTCTCCTTCACACGCACTTGATCCCTCTCGACTTAGGCACTCTCCTCGGTCCATAGCATATTGATTTATTGCAAAGTCAAACATCACAAAGTTTGACCATGTACGTGGAGAAAAATAGTTACATCTGGAACGACAAACATATACCATTAGATTCACCATGAGATGTAGTTTCGTATGATGTATCTTTGGTATTGAAGATATAAATAACACTTGTGTAAACCTGATCAAAGTTTCCAAAGTTTGACTTCTAAAAAAATTACATGCACTGCATTATCGAGCGGATGAAATATCTCTTTCCCCCTCTCAGCTATCTGACGCACCACTCAGCCTTATCGGGGCTCCTCAATCTCTCTCAAACTTTATATCTCCCTGGTTGACACATACACATGTCTCGTTCACGCCATACATAGAGACCCATCCAACACTCTCCGCCCTTGTTCTCTCTCTATGTGACACACACACCCCTAATAAGTACCATAATCCCTCACTCCATCATAGGCGCAAGCACTCCCCCCTAAGTATGATTATCTCTCACTAGCCATCAGGAACACACGTATTGTCTGCTTCCATCCATACGTCTATCTCGATATCTCTCGGGGTATCTTCTATCGCGCACACACCTTGTCACTCGATCTCCCACCCATGTAGTCCCATCACGATCTCCAGGGGATCTCTCTATGACAAACATACACTCTCTCCTCCCCATGTATGCATTTTCTCTGTACGTCTCTCTCAACCTCTCTCCCTTGTTTGTCAGACCCCTCTTGGCCACGTGCTAGGGGTCTTGCTCTCTTGGTTGCAAACAACCACACACTATCTCCTCATCCTTGCTTCCGTTGTCGAAGATGCATGTGTGATATGTTTGCATAAGACACACACGTTTTTCTCAACTTTTATTGAGTGTTGTCCATGTCTCTTTCACACACGCACACACACTTTTTTCACTCACTCTTTCTATTTCACTCTCTCTCTCTAGTTAGGGACTCTCTCACGTCCATAAGCATATGGATGTTTTGAAAAGTCAAACCCCAGAAAAGTTTGACCAGGTATATGTGGAGAAAAACATTTACATCTGGAAAGATCATTAGATTCATCACAACATGTACTTACTTCATACTATCATTTATCTTTGGTATTGTAGATATAAGTAATTTCTTTATAAACCTGGTCAAAGTTTAAAAAGTTTGACTTTAAAAAAATGTTGGAACTACATTATCGAACAGAGGGAGTAGCTCTTTCTCTCTCTCTCTATCTATCTATCTATCTATCTCTATCTCTCACGGACCTCCCCTCTCACACGAACACTCTATACCAACGGATTATATGCTCACTATGTCAGCGTATAGCTCCGTATATTGTTTAGTTGACTGGCCAACCAGTCCACATTCTGCCTTGTTAGCTCGTGTTCTGTTCGTGTGCTGGCCCATGTGGCAGTGGGTGAAAATAAGTAAACTAGAGGCCCATCTGACTCACGGTGAAGTAAACAAAGTTGAAACTACTCGGGGTAGCACCCCGCACGCTAGTAAATTGAGGGCGCATTGAGGACACACTTCTTCCTTGTGGAGGACGCACTCGCGCACAATTCACCACTGCACAGCGGCATGCACAGAAGGATGCACTCACGCACACCCAACACCCAACACACACCATCACACGTGTACACCGGCGTCGCCGTCGGTTGAGATGGATGGCGAGGCAGCCAACAAGCGGAGGTGGCTCGAGCCAAAACTGCATCCGGCGAGCCTGGACTTCATCAGCAG
Organism: Triticum aestivum; assembly: GCF_018294505.1. Taxonomy (NCBI): domain Eukaryota; kingdom Viridiplantae; phylum Streptophyta; class Magnoliopsida; order Poales; family Poaceae; genus Triticum; species Triticum aestivum. Next base: position 361,489,970 of record NC_057809.1, read on the forward strand.
CCTCCCCGACGACATGCTGCTCATCATCATTGGCCTCCTCCCCACCAAATCTACCGTGCGGACCGCCCTGCTCTCCCGGCGGTGGCGCCCCCTCTGGCACCGCGTCCCCCTCAACCTCACCGTCAATAGCTGCCTCTGCGACGGGGATTGCAAACGCATGGCCGCAATCTCCAAGATCCTTTCATCGCACTCTGGGCCAGCCAGATGCCTTGACATCCGCATGTTCAGTACCAACTGCAAGGTCCAACCCAAGTTCGACGAGTGGTTCTTATCTCCCGCCCTAGATCAGCTTGAGGAGTCTGGCTGGCCATAGGTTCTTATCCCATAGGTTCTATCAGGTATGCTATGTTGTGTACCAGACCTGATGTGTGCCTTGCCATAAGTTTGGAGGGGAGGTACCAAAGTAATCCAGGAGTGGATCACTGGACAATGGTCAAGAATATCCTAAAGTACCTGAAAAGGATAAGGATATGTTTCTCGTTTATGGAGGTTATGAAGAGCTCGTCGTAAATGGTTACGTCGCTGCTAGCTTTGATACTGATCCGGTTGACTCTAAGTCACAAACCGGATACGTATTTATATTGAATGGTGGAGTTGTTAGTTGGTGCAGTTCCAAGCAGAGCGTCGTGGCGGGATCTACGTGTGAAGCGGAGTACATAGAAGCAACGCATGACGGAGTCTGGATGAAGGAGTTCATATCCGATTTGGGTGTAATACCCAGTGCATCGGGTCCAATGAAAATCTTTTGTGACAACACTGGAGCAATTGCCTTAGCGAAGGAATCCAGGTTTCACAAGAGAACCAAACACATCAGGAGACGCTTCATCTCCATTCGTGAAAAGGTCAAGGATGGAGACATAGAGATTTGAAAAATACATGCGGATCTGAATGTAGCAGACCCGTTTACTAAGCCTCTTCTGCGAGCAAAACATGATCCGCACCAAGACTCCATGTGTGTTAGATTCATTACAATGTAATCTAGATTATTGACTCTAGTGCAAGTGGGAGACTGGTGGAAATATGCCCTAGAGGCAATAATAAAGTTGTTATTATTATATTTCCTTATTCATGATAAAGTTTATTATTCATGCTAGAATCGTATTGGTCGGAAGCTTAAATACATGTGTGGATACATAAACAAATACCGTGTCCCTAGTAAAGCCTCTACTAGACTAGCTCGTTGATCAAAGATGGTTAAGGTTTCCTAACCATAGACATGTGTTGTCACTTGATAACGGGATCACATTATTAGGAGAATGATGTGATGGACAAGACCCATCCATTAGCTTAGCATATGATCGTTTAGTTTATTGCTATTGCTTTCTTAATGCCAAACACATATTCCTTTAACTATGAGATCATGCAACTCCTGGATACCAGAGGAATACCTTGTGTGCTATCAAACGTCACAACGTAACTGGGTGATCATAAAGATGCTCTACATGTATCTCTAAAGGTGTCTATTGAGTTGTCATGGATCAACATTAGGATTTTTCACTCCGTGTATCAGAGAGGTATCTCTGGGCCCTATCTGTAATACATATCACAAGAAGTTTGCAAGTAAAGTGACTAAGGAGTTAGTTACGATGTGGTGTATTACGAAACGACTAAAGAGACTTGCCGGTAATGAGATTGAACTAGGTATGAGGATACCGATGATCGAATCTTGGGCAAGTAACATACCGATAGACAAAGGGAATTACATATGTTGTCATAAAGTTTGACCGATAAAGATCTGCATAGTATATGTAGGAACCAATATGGGCATCCAGGTTTCGCTATTGGTTATTGACCGAAGAGGCGTCTCGATCATGTCTACATCATTCTTGAACCTATAGGGTACGCATGCTTATCATTCGTTGATGATATAATATTATATGAGTTATGTATGTTGGTGACTGAATGTTGTTCGGAGTCCGAAATAAGATCAGGGACATAACGAGGAGCTCCGGAATAGTCCGGAGGTAAAGATTGATATATGGGATAATAGTGTTTGGCTTCCGAAATTCACCGGAAGGGATTTCGAATGTTTCCCAAAATGTTCTGGTGGGAGAACACTTTATTGGGCCAAGGGGTAAAGCCCACGCGGTTTTTGGTAAGTGCAAAAGGCAGTTTGCGGAGGCCAGGGGCCAGACGCCAGGGTCCAGACGTCGGGAACCCTGGCGTCTGGTCCTGGAATCTGAGAAGGACTCGAACTCTTGCCTTTCGGGCAAAACCGACTTTGAGGAGGCTTTTACTCCAAGTTTCGAGCCCAGGGTGTGACGCTCCCGATTCAATCGTACACTAATCATACACGCAAACGTGTACGATCAAGATCAGGGACTCACGGGAAGATATCACAACACAACTCTACAAATAAAATAAGTCATACAAGCATCATATTACAAGCCAGGGGCCTCGAGGGCTCGAATACAAGAGCTCGATCATAGACGAGTCAGCGGAAGCAACAATATCTGAGTACAGACATAAGTTAAACAAGTTTGCCTTAAGAAGGCTAGCACAAATTAGGATACAGATCGAAAGAGGCACAGGCCTCCTGCCTGGGATCCTCCTAAACTACTCTTAGTCATCGTTAGCGGGTTGCACGTAGCAGTAGGCACCTCCAGTGTAGTAGGAGTCGTTGTCAACTGTGGCGTCTGGCTCCTGGACTCCAACGTCTGGTCGCAGCAATCGGGTAAAGGAAAGGGGGGAAAGGGGGAGCAAAGCAACCGTGAGTACTCATCCAAAGTACTCGCAAGCAAGAAACTACACTACATATGTATGCATTGGTATCAAATGAAGAAGGGGTAACATATGTGGACTGAACTGCAGAATGCCAGAATAAGAGGGGGTAGCTAGTCCTATCAAAGACTACGCTTCTGGAAGCCTCCATCTTGCAGCATGTAGAAGAGAGTAGATGGTAAGTTCACCAAGTAGCATCGCATAGCATAATCCTAACCGATGATTCTCCCCTCGTCGCCCTGTGAGAGAGCGATCACCGGTTGTATCTGGCACTTGGAAGGGTGTGTTTTATTAAGTATCCGGTTTTAGTTGTCATAAGGTCAAGGTACAACTCCAAGTCGTCATGTTACCGAAGATCACGGCTATTCGAATAGATTAACTTCCCTGCAGGGGTGCACCACATTTCCCAACACGCTCGATCCCCTTTGTCCGGACACAATTTCCTAGGTCATGCCCGGCCTCGGAAGATCAACACGCTGCAGCCCTACCTAGGCACAACAGAGAGGTCAGCACGCCGGTCTAAATCCTATGGCGCAGGGGTCTGGGCCCATCGCCCATTGCACACCTGCACTTTGCGAGGGCGGCCGGAGAGCAGACCTAGCAACCTCTATTACAAAGGAAGTTGCGTTATGCGGTCCAACCCGGCGCGCGCCGCTCAGTCGTTGACGTCACGAAGGCTTCGGCTGATACCACGACGTCGAGTGCCCATAACTGTTCCCGCGTAGTTGGTCAGTGCGTATAGGCCAGTGGCCAGACTCAGATCAAATACCAAGATCCCATTAAGCGTGTTATTTAGAAATAACCGCAGACGCTGACCAGGGCCAGGCCCACCTCCCTCCTAGGTGGTCTCAACCTGCCCTGTCGCTCCGCCTCAAAGTATCAGTCGGGGGCCGTCGGGAACCCAGGCCCACCACTACCTGGATGGAACCACCTGCCCCTTCAGCCCCCACATCGGAATCATTTGCAGGTACTCAACGAGCCGACCCGACTTTAGTCACCACCTGTATAGCATGTATATATGTATGTATATACCCGTGATCACCTCCCGAGTGGTCACGGCCCGATAGTATAGCATGGCAGACGGATAAGAATGTAGGGCCACTGATGAAGTACTAGCAACCTATACTAGGCATGTAGGATTGCAGGTAAGGTATCAACAGTTGCAGTAACAATGACAGGCTATGCATCAGGATAGGATTAACGGAAAGCAGTAACATGCTACACTACTCTAATGCAAGTAGTATAGAGAAGAGTAGGCGATATCTGGTGATCAAGGGGGGCTTGCCTGGTTGCTCTGGCAAGAGAGAGGGGTCGTCGACACCGTAGTCGTACTGGGTAGCAGCGGCGTCGGTCTCGGTGTCTAGCCAGAGAAGAGGGGGGAAGAAACAATAAATATTAAGCAAAAAGATGCATAGCGATGCATGACATGACAAGTATCGGTGCTAGGGGTGCCCTAACATGGTATGAGGTGGTACCGGTGAAGGGGAGGAAACATCCGAAAAAATATCCCCGGTGTTTCGCATTTCCGGACTGATGAACCAGAGGGGGAAAGTTGCGTGTTCGCTATGTAGGAATGCGTGGCGGACGAACGGGTTGTGTATCCGGATTCGTCTCGTCGTTCTAAGCAACTTTCATGTACAAAGTTTTCCCATCCGAGTTACGGTTTATTTTATATTAATTTTAAAAGATTTAAATTATTTTTAGGATTTATTTAATTATTTAAATTCAACATTATCCAGAATAGTGTTTGCTGACGTCAGCATGACATCAGCAGTTGACCTGGTCAACCTGACAGATGGGTCCCACCTGTCAGTGACCCATGTCAGTGACCCATTTCAGTTAAACACATTAATTAACCTAATCAGGATTAATTAGGGGGGTGGGCCCCACTATCATTGACTAATTAATTAACTAATTAACTAATCATGTTATTTAGGTAACTAATGTGTTATTAGTTTAATTAGTAGTTTAAATTTAGTTAATCAAAATTAATTAAGTTAATTAATTCTTTAATTATTTATTTACTATTTATTTTTATTTTTATTATTTTATTATTATTATTTTAAATAGGTTCTAGGGCCGGGCCCCACATGTCATAGTCTGGCATTTTATTTAGAGGAATACTTTAGCACTTGGGGGCCACATGTCGGTGTCATCTAGGGGTTCAGTTAGCCTAATCAAGGGGGATTTGGGCTAACAGGGGATTAGCCCTAAACTAATTCAGGTCGGCCCATACGCGGTGGCGTAGCTGCTAGCTAGCGATGGCTGGGCACACACACGCATAGGCATGGGCGCACATGGCCATGGCCCTGGCCATGGACAGTAGCGGCGGCGGGCATCGGCAAGGAGCAGCAAAGGCTTGCAGCAAGCGGGCGCGAGCAGAAATGGGGCGCAGCTAGAGCGCAGCCCCAGGCAACAACGGCCCTGGTGGGCGCAGTCAGTAGCGGGAGACGGGGGGGCGAGCACGAGCAGGGAGCGGGGCTCCAACGAGGTCGGCAGCGGACGGCGCCGGTGCGGTAAGAGGCACGTCGCACGCACGAGAGCAGAGCTCCAACGATGACGACGACGCAGGACGGGACGCGGTCACGGTCGCGGTGACCGTGGTCGCTGGATGAAGACCGGGCGGCGCGGCGGGCGGCCTACGGCGGGAGACAGAGGGGGAAACCGAGGGAGGGAACGAAAGCTCACAACAGAGCTCGTGGAGCGCTCGACGGAGGGTGGAGAAGCTGCGGTGGCGACGCGGTGGTGGCGGCCAGGGCGGAGGGGCTCGACGCGAGCATCGTTGGAGGAGCTGTGGGGCGGAGGCGGCAGTCCTCGGGCACGGGCGCGCTCGCCAGGGCCGCCGGGAGCAGCGGTGACCAGCGGCTAGGACCCTCGGCAGCTTGTCCTCTAGGTCGCCGGGGCGGGCGGGCGCAGGAGATGGGGCACGGCGACGGGGGCTCCAAGGGGCGGCTCGGTGAAGGTCTCCCCGGTGCAGGCACACGGGAAGGAGGAGGATGAGGGGCGCGGGACGGAGCATGAGCGAACGGAGGGAGGAGAGGTTGTCGGCGCCGGCATCGGGCGTGTCGCCCCTCGGGCGAGCCCCTCCTGCGTAGTGTGTGTCGTGTGTGTGCGGGGGGTGGCGGCGCTAGGAGGGAAACGAGGGAAGAGATGGGGATCGAGAGGGGGTTGGGTGTGGGCTAGGTCATAGGAGGGGGTGGGGGTTATGGAGGCAACGGGGTGGGCTGGCCTAGGTGGTGCCCTGGTGGGCCGAGGCCCGTGAGAGAAGGGGGGTTGGCCTTGTTTTTATTTTAGTTTGTTTTATTCTATTTCTTTTCTTTTTATTTATTTTCTTTTATTGTTTTATTTATTTTAGAGGGTATTCGCATTTCCTAAACATGTGTTTTCTTCACTACAATTACCTGTGTAATATTTGGCACAAACCGAACATTTTTGTTTTAATGTTTGAAATTTTTTGATGTTTGACAAGAATTCAAATTTGAATTTGAATTGTTTTGAACTAACGCGGGATTAGCAACAGTAACGGAGGTGACGTGGTATCATTAGCAGAGGGTTACTATAGCTTAAATATCCGGGCATCACACATGGCTCAACATATAAATAGAGGGGCAGAGCTAGCACCCATGACACATCAAGATTCACCAAGCCGTGTGCATGTAACCCCATCCCCTCTAGTTTATCCTCTGTCATAGTTTTCGTTGTGCTTGGTGAAGCCCTACGGAGATTGTTCTTCACCACCACTGTCACCACGCCGTCGTGCTGCCGGAACTCATCTACTAATTTGCCTATCTTGCTGGATCGAGAAGGCGAGGACGTCATCGAGCTGAACGTGTGTTGAACACGGAGGTGTCGTACGTTCAGTACTTGATCGGGATAGATCGTGAAGGTGTACGACTACATCAACCGCGTTGATAAACGCTTCCGCTTAGTGATCTTGAAGGGTATGAAGATGCTCTCCCCTTCTCGTAGCTATGCATCTCCATGGATAGATCTTGCGTGTGCGTAGTAATTTTTTTGTTTTCCATGCAACATTCCCCAACAAAGGGCGTAGGGTATTACTCTTTGGAGGCCCAAACTTGGGTAAATACCATGTGTGACCTCTGATATGTGACTTTTAACTACGCAAGGCACCCTGCCGAGGGTACTGACGGAAATCTGCACCATTAGTCCTCCTACACTTGCCGCAACGCCGACACAGACGACACCGACTGCTCTTCCGCCATGACTCGTAGGAGGAGGACGTAGGGTATTACTCTTCAGAGGCCCAAACTTGGGTAAATACCATGTGTGACCTCTGATATGTGACTTTCAGCTACACAAGGCACCCTGCCGAGGGTACTGACGGAAATATGCACTGTTAGTCCTCCTACACCTGTCGCAATGCCGACATAGACGACACCGGCTGCTCTTCCGCCATGACTGCGTTGAACTGCGCCTACGCGGACGTGGGTGTCGGGTCGTCCTCACCCACCTCTGGCGAGCTAGTCGGCAAGCCGACCTGTATCCATTGCGCATGACGGGCCTGTCAGTCGGGCCCATGGCCGGCCAACTCCCGCTTCTGCTCCGTCAAGAGGTTCTCCCACATTGCTCTAGAGCTATCAGTGATGGCGAACATGGTGTCGTGTGGGTTGTGTCAGGCAAGGAGGCGGCGTTTAACTAGTGGGTGTCTGCCAAGCCAAGCGACGGGTTGTGTCAAATGCGGACGCCGGAGTGGGATTTTCGCCCACCGCGCATGTTTAATGCCGATAGGCGAATGGACGGGAGCCGTTTGAATGTGGTACACAGTTGTCCAGGCGGTGCACTCGACTGGCGCGTCGCTTCAGTGTCGGCTCAAGTGAGAGCCACGTCTGCTCTAAGACAGCATGAATGCAGCGCTGACGCTATGAAGGGCGCTAACCGGCATGAATGTGTGGCAATCGCTTCGCGTGGAGAGGGTGCGGGAGAGATTTTGAGTGTGTCCACGGTGTCGGATGCGTACGTGGCAGCAGTCCAGACGGAAAATCCTCTGGTTTATGTCCGGTTTGCGGGCTTTCGAACATCCGAATTGATCCGCGGACCGCCCGGTATCTGCGTAAGCGTATGCGAATGCTTTAAGAGTCCGTCTTGGAGATGAGAGGAAAATAAAACGTTGTCCCCAAATGGGCATATTCCTGGGGAATAAATCTTGTTCACGGCATCAGTGTTACCCGGAGATGGACTCACCATGACCTTTGCAGGCATCAAGAAGCGAATTAAGCTATGTTCGCTGCTGCCTTGAGAGTAGAGATGCTCCTAAAGACTCGCCACACCCCTCAGTTTGGACCTTGTTATCAAGCGACTTTTTTTGAGATAAACGAAAACTTTATTCATTAGAGATAGCAAGTACATCATTTGTGAGGGTCATTACAATTTCATTTACAGGTTCCTCAAACCAATCAGAAATCAACGAAAATCTAGCTAAACTCGCAAGCTTATGAGCTACTTTATTTGCTTCCCTGTTACAGTGTTCGAATCTAGTAGCAACGAAGTCACAAGCATAATGAAAACAGTCGTCGAAAATTGACGCCGCCGACTGTCCTCCGTTCTTCATGGTATCAATCACCTTTAGATTGTCCGAGTTAATAATAAGGCAATTACATCCCGCCCTTTGTGTCAATGTTATACCAAATTTAAGAGCCGAGGCTTCTGCCATCAACACATCTTCGTAATAGTCAATCTTCCCGTTTCCTCCCGCGATAAACCTACCTTTTTCATCTCTCAAAACCGCCCCCATCGTGCCCCTAAGTAGGTCATGGTCAAAAGAAGCGTCAACGTTAAGTTTCACAAAACCCCTAGGAGGACATGACCAACCCCCCTTTTTCATAGTAGCCTTGGGGGATGATGCATTTACGAAGTTTGACATAAGGGCTAGAATCCCCATCGAAATCTAAAGTGCATTTTGAGTTGTCTCCTTGTGCACTAACTTCCGTCTTTCCCATCATAGATACCATGCTGAAACAGCAATCATTTCACGCACATTGTGATGACCCATTATCCTCAAATCTTGGTCTGGCAGAAGTAGTAGGTATTCGAGCACTGCCTCTCCAGCAAGGTCAACCTTGCAAGCTTTATCAATGATATCATCCATCCCCAGCCTTGTCCAAACCTCCTTTGCTCTACTGCAAAGGAAAAGCATATGCTTTGTATCTTCAGAACCCTCAGAGCAAGTAGGGCAAATGGGCGTGACCTTCATATGTCTATTTGTGAGCGTAACCCGACATGGAAGCGTTCCATGTAATGTACGCCATATAAAAATTTTGACTTTTGCTGGACACGATAACTTCCATATCTTACTCCAAATAGGATTAACTGTGCTTCGCCCCATCCCGTTAGAATGTCTTAGTCTACTTCCATACTGGTGGTTCCACTCCACCAAATAAGCAGACCGAACCGAGAACATACCATTTTTCGTATAACTCCAAGCAATGAAATATGGCATATCATGTTGCGAGATTGGAATTGAGAGAATCCGTTGAACATCAATGGGACACATTGTTTGTGTTATCAGATCTTCGTCCCAAGAATTTGAAATAGGATCAATCAAATCACCCGCCTTAGTTAACAGTTGTCCCCCCCCTAGGTGTCACAACTTTTCTAGCGTCACAATTTGGGATACAGGCATCTTCCCAAATATTTATATTTTGTCCATTCCCCACACGCCAAATATAGCCATGTTTCAGAGAATTTATGCCAGCCATAATACTTTGCCAGGTGAAAAAAGAGCCTTTCTTTTGCTTAGAATTTAACAAATCGCCATCAGGATAGTATTTAGACCTTAGAATTGTGGCACACAAAGAATCAGGATTATCCAGAAGGCGCCATGCCTGTTTGGCGAGCAGTGCCGGATTGAAACAGTGAATATCACGAAATCCCATCCCTCCTTGGTTTTTAGGTATGCACATTTTCCACCAAGCCATCCAGTGCATCCTCCTCTGGTTCTCCTCGTCTCCCCACCAGAAATGCGCTATCGCGTCAATGATTCCTTTACAAATCTTTTTAGGAATTTTAAAGACCGACATTGCATAGGTGGGTATGGCTTGGATCACAGCCTTGAGCTGGATCTCCTTTACCCCGGCAGACAATATTTTTTCCTTCCAGACACTAATTTTCTTAACAATCCGTTCAATCAGAAATTGGAAACAGTCTGTTTTATCTACACCCACAATTGCTGGCAAGCCCAAATATTTATCACTGAGGGCCTCTGTCATTATATTCAGCGTTATACACAATTGTTCCCTGATCTCCACCTTCGTGTTTGGGCTAAAGAGAATGCTGGATTTTTCAATGCTTACCAATTGTCCTGATGCCTGACAGTATAAATCTAACGCTGTTTTCAGAGCTTCCGCATTGTGTTGGTTGGCTTTCATGAGAATCAAAGAATCATCCGCAAAGAGAAGGTTTGTGATGGGTGGGGCATCTCAACAAACTTTTACTCCTGAAATAGTTCCAATTTCCTCCGCCCGTGTAAGTAGAGCATTCAATCCCTCTGTGCACAACAAGAAAAGGTATAGTGACAATGGGTCACCCTGCCTCAAACCCCTTGTAGGCTTAAAACTCTCACTATCCTCTGCGTTAATCCTTACTCTGTATTTGGCCATTGAGACGCATTGCATAATTAATTTCACCCAATCTTGATGGAAGCCCAGTCTCAGCATAATCTCCTTCAAAAAAGGCCACTCGACTCTGTCATAAGCTTTGTGCATATCCAGTTTAATAGCACACAAGCCCTCTCTACCTTCTCTTTTATTTTTGATCGTGTGAAAACACTCATAAGCTATCAATATATTATCCGTTATTAGTCTGCCAAGCACAAAAGCACTCTGAGTCGGGCTTATAATATCTGGCAGGAGAACCTTCAAGCGAAGGGCCACCATCTTTGCAATTATTTTATATACCACATTGCATAAACTGATCGGCCTAAATTGGGTTACTTTTTCCGGTGTATTAACCTTTGGGATCATCACAATCGCAGTATCGTTCCAACCAGCTAGTATAGTACACGTATTGATGGCTTGTAGGACCTCCTCAACTAGATCGTCCCCTAGCATAGGCCAAAATCTTTTATAGAAGATAGCATGGAGTCCATCTGGCCCTGGAGCTTTTAAGTCCCCAATCTCAAATAGCGCCTTGCGAACATCTTCAGCAGTATAAGGGGCAAGAAGAGCATTGTTCATTTCAGTCGTCACTCTCCTACGAACTAGGGACAAAACCTCTTGATTCGGATGCTGGATTTCCGACGTGAAGAGTTTTGAAAAATAATCAGTAATGTGATTCTTCAGCTCCTTACCTTCTCTCCAAATCCCAGAATCATATAAAAGTTTCTTTATATTATTTCTCTTTTTCCTAGGCGTGGATGCGTTGTGGAAGAACGATGTATTACGATCCCCATGCATCAACCAGTTTGCGCGACCCCTTTGTAGCCAGAAAATTTCCTCTTGGTCCAATAGGTTCTCAATTACCACAATAATCTCCTTCTATCGGCACCGTAATTCTGTGTTCAAGGGACCACGCCTCAGTCTCTCTAACTCTTTTTTAATTTATTAATTCTTCGCTTTGGGCCCTTGAGAGTTACACGACCCCAAGTGTGCAAATCGGCATGCACGACTCTCATTCGATCAGCTAGTGAAGGGCTAATACCTGCTAACTTTGCTCTTTCCCAAGAAGCCTTAACAATTTCAGTAACAGTCTCCTCCTTTAACCACCTAGCTTCAAATTGCTTCATGCACCTCTTTGGTCGTCTGAAAATATTGTCATCCAAATAATCCGTGTCCAAGACCAGTGGCCGATGATCAGAATGGACATGTGTTGGAAATATGCCCTAGAGGCAATAATAAATTAGTTATTATTATATTATATTTCATTGTTCATGATAATCGTTTATTATCCATGCTGGAATTGTATTTATAGGAAACTCAGATACATGTGTGGATACATAGACAACACCATGTCCCTAGTAAGCCTCTAGTTGACTAGCTCGTTGATCAATAGATGGTTATGGTTTCCTGACCATGGACATTAGATGTCGTTGATAACGGGATCACATCATTAGGAGAATGATGTGATGGACAAGACCCAATCCTAAGCCTAGCACAAAATCGTGTAGTTCGTTTGCTAGAGCTTTTCTAATGTCAAGTATCATTTCCTTAGACCATGAGATTGTGCAACTCCCGGATACCGTAGGAGTGCTTTGGGTGTGCCAAACGTCACAACGTAACTAGGTGGCTATAAAGGTACACTATAGGTATCTCCAAAAGTGTCTGTTGGGTTGGCACGAATCGAGACTGGGATTTGTCACTCCGTGTAACGGAGAGGTATCTCTGGGCCCACTCGGTAGGACATCATCATAATGTGCACAATGTGACCAAGGAGTTGATCACGGGATGATGTGTTACGGAACGAGTAAAGAGACTTGCCGGTAACGAGATTGAACAAGGTATCGGGATACCGACGATCGAATCTCGGGCAAGTACAATACCGCTGGACAAAGGGAATTGAATACGAGATTGATTGAATCCTCGACATCGTGGTTCATCCGATGAGATCATCATGGAACATGTGGGAGCCAACATGGGTATCCAGATCCCGCTATTGGTTATTGGCCGGAGAGTTGTCTCGGTCATGTCTGCATGGTTCCCGAACCCGTAGGGTCTACACACTTAAGGTTCGATGACGCTAGGGTTATTAGGAAGACTTGTATGTGATTACCGAATGTTGTTCGGAGACCCGGATGAGATCCCGGACATCACGAGGAGTTCCGGAATGGTCCGGAGGTAAAGATTTATATATGGAAAGTTGTTGTTCGGGTTCCGGGAAAAGTTCGGTTTTTTCCGGTATTGTACCGGGAGGCTTCAGGAAGGTTCCGGAGGATTCCGGAGGGGTCCGGAGGTCCGTAAAATGTTCCACCACGTCCAATACAGCAACATGGGCTGTAGGGGTGCGCCCTAACCTTAATGGGCCAAGGGCACCAGCCCCCCCCCAAGGCCCATGCGCATGGGAGAGGGGAAACCCTAAGGGGGAGGGCCTCCACTTGACTTGGGAGGCACTCCTCCCCCCCTTGGCCGCCGCCCCCAACCCTAGATGGGATCTAGGGGGGCCGGCCCCCTCTCTCCCCACCTATAAATAGTGGAGGGGTGGGAGGGCGGCCACACCCTTGAACCTGGCGCAGCCCCTCCCCTCCAATACCTCTCCTCCTCCGAGTGAGCTTGGTGAAGCCCTGCCGGAGAACTGCCACTCCATCACCACCACGCCGTCGTGATGCTGTTGGACTCTCTTCCTCAACCTATCCTTCCTCCTTGTTGGATCAAGGCGTGGGAGACGTCTCCGTTCCGTATGTGTTTTGAACGCGGAGGTGTCGTCCGTTCGGCGCTAGGATCATCGGTGATTTGGATCACGACGAGTACGACTCCATCAACCCCGTTCACTTGAATGCTTCCTCTTAGCGATCTACAAGGGTATGTAGATGCACTCTCCTTCCCCTTGTTGCTAGATTACTCCATAGATTGATCTTGGTGATGCGTAGAAAATTTTAAATTTCTGCTATGATCCCCAACAGTGGCATCATGAGCTAGGTCTATGCGTGGTCTCTATGCACGAGTAGAACACAAAGCAGTTGTGGGTGTCGATATTGTCAATTTACTTGCCGTTACTAGTCTTATCTTGATTCGGTGGCATCGTGGGATGAAGCGGCCCGGACTGACCTTAAACGTACGCTTACGTGAGACTGGTTCCACTGACTGACATGCACTAGTTGCATAAGGTGGCTAGCGGGTGTCTGTCTCTCCCACTTTAGTCGGATCGGATTCGATGAAAAGGGTCCTTATGAAGGGTAAATAGAAATTGGCATATCACGTTGTGGTTTTCGCGTTGGTAAGAAACGTTCTTGCTAGAAACCTATAGCAGCCACATAAAAACTTGCAACAACAATTAGAGGACGTCTAACTTGTTTTTGCAGCATATGCCTTGTGATGTGATATGGCCAAAAGGATGTGATGAATGATATATGTGATGTATGAGATTGATCATGTTCTTGTAATAGGAATCACGACTTGCATGTCGATGAGTATGACAACCGGCAGGAGCCATAGGAGTTGTCTTAATTTATTTATGACCTGCGTGTCAACATAAACGTCATGTAATTACTTTACTTTATTGCTAAAGCGTTAGCCATAGTAGTAGAAGTAATAGATGACGAGACAACTTCAAGAAGACACGATGATGGAGATCATGATGATGGAGATCATGGTGTCATGCCGGTGACAACGATGATCATGGAGCCCCGAAGATGGAGATCAAAAGGAGCAAAATGATATTGGCCATATCATGTCACTATTTGATTGCATGTGATGTTTATCATGTTTTACATCTTATTTGCTTAGAACGACGGTAGCTTAAATAAGATGATCCCTCACTAAAATTTCAAGAAAGTGTTCCCCCTAACTGTGCACCGTTGCGAAGGTTCGTTGTTTCGAAGCACCACGTGATGATCGGGTGTGATAGATTCTAACGTTCGAATACAACGGGTGTTGACGAGCCTAGCATGTACAGACATGGCCTCGGAACACATGCGAAACACTTAGGTTGACTTGACGAGCCTAGCATGTACAGACATGGCCTCGGAACATGGAAGACCGAAAGGTCGAACATGAGTCGTATAGAAGATACGATCAACATGAGATGTTCACCGTTGATGACTAGTCCGTCTCACGTGATGATCGGACACGGCCTAGTCGATTCGGATCATGTTTCACTTAGATGACTAGAGGGATGTCTATCTGAGTGGGAGTTCATTAAATAATTTGATTAGATGAACTCAATTATCATGAACATAGTCTAAATTGTCTTTGCAAATATGTTGTAGATAAATAGCTCACGTTGTAGCTCCCTGTTTCAATACGTTCCTAGAGAAAGATTAAGTTGAAAGATATTGTAAGCAATGATGCGGACTAGGTCCTATAGTCCGAGGAGTGTCCTCACTGCTACACAGAAGGCTTACGTCTTTGATGCACCGCTCGATGTGCAAACCCCTACAACGTCATCTGTGGATGTTGTGAACACCTGACAGACACATCCTGATGACTACTTGATAGTTTAGTGCACCATACTTTACGGCTTAGAATCGGGATTCCAATGACGTTTTGAACGCCATAGAACATATGAGATGTTCCAAGAGCTGAAATTGGGATTTCAGGCTCATGCCCGTGTTGAGAGGTGTGAGACCTCTGACAAGTTCTTTTGCCAACAAGATGGAGGAGAATAGCTCAGCTAGTGAGCATGTGCTCAGAATGTCTGGGTGCTACAATCACTTAAATCAAGTGGGAGTTAAACTTCCAGATAAGATAGTGATTGATAGAGTTCTCTAGCCACTATCACTAAGCTACTAGATCTTCGTGATGAACTATGACATGCAAGGGATGGAGTTGATCCCGGAGCTGTTCGCCGGTGCTTAAGACCGCAAAAGGTAGAAATCAAGAAGGAGCATCAAGTGTTGATGGTTTAACAAGACCACTGGTTTCAAGAAGGGCAAGGGCTAGAAGGGAAACTTCATGGATGGCAAACCAGTTGCCGCTCCAGTGAAGGAACCCAAGGTTGAACCCAAACCCGAGACTAAGTGCTTCTATTGTAAGGGGAACGGTCACTGGTAGCGGAATTACCCCAAATGCATGGTAGATAAGAAGGCTGGCAACTTCAACAAAGTATATACGTGTTATTAATGTGTACCTCAACAGTACTCCTGGTAGCACCTGGGTATTGGATACCGGTTCAGTTGCTATTATTGGTGACTTGAAGCAAAAGCTACGGACTAAACGGAGACTGGCTAAGGGCGAGGTGATGATGTGTGTTGGAAGTGTTTCCAAAGTTGATGAGATCACCATCGCACGCTCCATCTGCCTTCGGGATTAGTATTGAACCTAGATAAATGTTATCAGGTGTCTACGTTGAGCATGTATATGATTAGATCATGTTCATTGCAATACGATTATTCATTTAAGTTAGAGAATAGTGGTTATTCTGTTTACATGAATAATACCTTTCATGGTCATGCACCCTATGTGAATGGTTCATTGAATCTCGATCGTGGTAATACACATGTTCACGCCAAAAGATGTAGAGTTAATAATGATAGTACCACTTTCTTGTGGCACTGCCGCTTAGGTCATATTGGCGTAAGATGCATGAAGAAACTCCATGTCGATGGATGTTTGGAGTCACTTGATTTTGAATCACTTGACACATGCGAGCCATGCCTCATAGGCAGGATGACTAAGACCCCGTTTTCAGGTACAATGAAACGGGCAAGTGACTTGTTGGAAATCATACATGCTGATGCGTGTGATCCAATGAGAATTGAACCGTGCGGTGGATATCACTATTTTCTCATCTTCACTGACGGTTTGAGTAGATATAGGTATATTTACTTAATGAAGCACAAGTCTGAAACGTTTGAAAAGTTCAAGCGATTTCAGAGTGAAGTTAAGAATCATCATAACAAGAAGATCAAATTCCTACGATCTGATCAATGAGAATTTCTGAGTTATGAGTTTGGCAAACACTTAAGACATTGTGGAACTGTTTCACAGTTGAAGCCACCTGGAACACCACAGGGTAATGGTGTGTCCGAACATCATAATCGAACCTTATGAGATATGGTGCGATCTATGATCTACCTCTATTATTTTGAGGTTATGCATTAGAGACAGCTGCATTCACTTTAGATAGGACACCATATAAGTCCGTTGAGATGACACCGTATGAACATTGGTTTGGCAAGAAACCAAAGTTGTCGTTTCTTAATGTTTGGGGCTGCGATGCTTAAGGCTTCATCCGGAGAAGCTCGAACCCAAAGCGGACAAACACATCTTCATAGGATACCCAAAGGTGACAGTTGGGTATACCTTCTATCTCAGATCTGAGGGCAAATTGTTTGTCGCTAAGAACGGGTCCTTTCTCGAGAAGGAGTTTCTCTCGAAAGAATTGAGTGGGAGGAAGATAGAACTTGATGAGGTTGTCGAACCTTTACTTCAACCAGAGAGTGATGCAACACAGAAAGATGTTTTCTGTGGAGCCTACGTCTGTTGAATAGGAAGTTAATGATAGTGATCATGAAGCTTCGGATCAAGTTGCTATCGAACCTCGTAGGTCGACAAGGATATGTACTACTCCTGAGTGGTACGGTAATCCTGTCTTAGATATCATGTTGTTAGACAACAATGAACCTACGAGCCATGGAGAAGCGATGGTGGGCCCGTATTCCGACAAATGGTTAGAAGCCATGAAATCCGAGATAGGATCCATATGTCAGAACAAAGTATGGACTTTGGTGGACTTGCCCGATGATCGGCAAGCCATTGAGATAAATGGATCTTTAAGAAGAAGACGGACGTGGGCGGTAATGTTACCGTCTATGAAGCTCGACTTGTGGGAAAGAGTCTTTTCACAAGTTCAAGGAGTTGACTACGATGAGAATTTCTCACCCCTAGCGATGCTTAAGTCCGTCGGAATCATGTTAGCATTAGCTGTATTTTTCGATTATGAAATCTTACAGATGGATGTCAAAACAAGTTTTCTTACCAGTTTCTGTAAGAAAAGGTTGTATGTGATACAATAAAAGGTTTTGTCGATCCTAAGGATGCTAAAAGGTATGCTAGCTCCAGCAATCCTTCTATGGACTAGAGCAAGCATCTCGGAGTCAGAATACATGCTTTGATAGAGTGATCAAAGCTTTTAGGTTTATACAATGTTTGCTAGAAACTTGTATTTACAAGAAAGTGAGTGGGAGCACTACAACATTTCTGATAAGTATATGTGGATGACATATTGTTGATCCGAAATAATGTAGAATTTCTGGAAAGCATAAACGGTTGTTTGAAGAGTATTTTTGTGACGCCCGGATAATCAAGCTACAGTAACCCTCTACTAACGATGCCACGTCACCTCCATTTCGGTTACTAACCTCGCGTTAGTTCGAAATCGATTCAAATCCAAATTCAAAATCAAACAAATAATAAAAGTTTTCCAATCTTAAAACTAAAATGTTTGGAGAGAGCCAAATAATGCATAAGTAATATTGGTGAAGAAACCAACCTCTTTGAAAGTGTTTGATTCCTAAAGTAAATAAAATAGTAGCAAAACAATTAATCAAATGCTTTTTACAATTAATAAATTATTAAACTATTCTATCTAGTTGCCCAAACTTAGGTGGCCATAGTATAATCATTTAGACCAAATTAGGGACTACTTTTATAAGTCATAAATCTAAAATAAAAGTGAAACTAAAGGTAACAGAAAATAAATAAAAGAATAAAAACAGAAGACAAAACAAATACAAAAGAAAAAAAACAGGACCCCCCCCCCCCGCTGGGCCAAGTGGCCCAGCTGGCCTCAACCGCTCAAACGGGCCGGCCCACCCCGGACCAGCCGCTCCCTATAACCCCGTGAGCCACCCCGAAACCCTAGCCCGATCCCACTCTCCACTCCTCCCCACGATCCCCTTCTCTCACTCGTCTGGATCGGGATCGAGGCGACCTTGCCCTCGCCCCCATCGCCCCTGGCGCACGATCCCCTCTCCTCCCTCAGTCCCCCTCGATCCGGATCGGGCTCCGACCCTGGTGCCCCGCTGCTCGCCTCGCCGTCGGTGTTCCCCGACACCGCTCGTCGTCTCCGGCGTCGCCCACGCCCGATGCAAGCCGCAGCCAGCGCCGCCCCGCTCGGACTTCTCCGAGCCCCTCCTCTCCGTCGCCGACTCGGCCCCGACCTCACCACCTCGACGCTGTCGATTGCCGGATCCCGCTACCTCGCCGTACCTCCTCCTCTACGTCGCCGTCGTCCCCGTCCTCCACAACGGCTCCCTCGAGCCTCACCGCCCCCTGGTCTCTACTCGAATGTGAGGGCCGCCTTCCCTCTCTTCCCTCTCTGTCCAGCGCCGCCTCCCGTTCGTCCCCGCATGCTAGCACGAGACGCTCCGCCCCTGACCCCCCTTCATGGTCGCGCTGTACGCGCGCCGCCCTGCGCCCCCGTCCACGGCCACGAACGGCCAACCATCCCCCGCTGCACCCGGCGCTCACGCCCATCAGGCACCTACGGCCTTGTCCGCCTCACGCCCCCAATGGCCGCTCGTTGGCTCCCTGAACCGCCGCCCCTTTCCATCCCGCGGCGGTCCTGTTGCTGTGCCGCATCGGCGCGCAGCCCCGGCCCCCTGCGCGGCAGCTGCCGCTCGTCGTGGTGGCCGCCAGCACCCATCGCCGTTTCCCCACCGTCGACCTGGGCGGGTGCCCAGCACCCGCTCCAGGTGCCCATCGGCCCGACCCGCTGTGGCCTCTGTGCCATTGACCCGAGGGGCCCAGCCCACATAACGTTTTAACAAAAAAAGAAAAGGAAATAATAAATAAATAATAATAATTAAAATATTAATTGATTAATTAAAGAATTAATTAACTTAATTAATCCTGATTAAATTAATCTAATCACTAGTTAACTTAATTAAACTCTGATTAGCCTGTTCAGTCAATGACATGCGGCCCCCACACGTCAGTTTGACCCAGTCAACGCCCTGTTGACTGCTGACGTCATGCTGACGTCATGATGACATCATCATACACTATTCTGGATAATGTTGATTTAGAGTAATTAAATAAATCTAGAAAATGATTAAATCTTTTAAAATTAATAGAGAATAAACCGTAGCTCAGATGAGAATACTTTCTACATGAAAGTTGCTCAGAACGACGAGACGATTCCGGATACGCAGCCCGTTCGTCCATCACACACCCCTAACATATCAAACATGCAACTTTCCCCTTCCGGTTCATCTGTCCGAAAACACGAAACACCGGGAATACTTTCCCGGATGCTTTCCCCCTTCGTCGGTATCACCTACTACCGCGTTAGAACACGTCTAGCTCTGCTTGTTGTCCTGTTATGCACTTGCTTGCTATGTATTTACTGTTTCTCCCCCCTCTTCTCTCCGGTAGACCCTGTGACGATGCTGATGCCCCTGTGGTCGACTACATCACCGACGACCCCTCTCTCTTGCCAGAGCAACCAGGCAAGCCCCCCCTTTGATCACCAGATATCGCCTACTCTTCTCTATACTGCTTGCATTAGAGTAGTGTAGCATGTTGCTGCTTTCCGTTAATCCTATCCTGATGCATAGCCTGACATTGTTGCTACATCTGTTGATACCTTACCTGCAATCCTAAATACTTAGTATAGGATGCTAGTTTATCATCATTGGCCCTACATTCTTGTCAGTCTGCCTTGCTATACTATTGGGCCGTGATCACTCGGGAGGTGATCACGGGTTTATACTATACATACATACATACTATACAGATGGTGACTAAAGTCGGGTCAGCTCGATGAGTACCCGCAAGTGATTCTGATGAGGGGGCTGAAAGGACAGGTGGCTCCATCCCGGTAGAGGTGGGCCTGGGTTCCCGACGGCCCCCGACTGTTACTTTGTGGCGGAGCGACAGGGCAGGTTGAGACCACCTAGGAGACAGGTGGGCCTGGCCCTGTTCGGCGTTCGCGGATACTTAACACGCTTAACGAGATCTTGGTATTTGATCTGAGTTGGCTACGAGCCTATACGCACTAACCATCTACATGGGAGTAGTTATGGGTATCCCGACGTCGTGGTATCAGCCGAAGCACTTCAGACGTCAGCGACGGAGCGGCGCGCGCCGGATTGGACTGGAACGCCTGCTAGGCTAGGTCTGCTTCCGGCCGCTCTCGCAACGTGCAGGTGTGCTATGGGCGATGGGCCCAGACCCCTGTGCGCTTAGGTTTAGACCGGCGTGCTGGCCTCTCTGTTTTGCCTAGGTGGGGCTGCGACGTGTTGATCTTCCGAGGCCGGGCATGACCCAGGAAAGTGTGTCCGGCCAAATGGGATCAAGCGTGTTGGGTAAGTTGGTGCACCCCTGCAGGGAAGTTAATCTATTCGAATAGCCGTGATCTTCGGTAACAGGACGACTTGGAGTTGTACCTTGACCTTATGACAACTAGAACCGGATACTTAATAAAACACACCCTTCCAAGTTCCACAGACAACCCGGTGATCGCTTTTCCACAGGGCGACGAGGGGAGGATCGCCGGGTAGGATTATGCTATGCGATGCTACTGGAGTTGCTACTTGGAGATGCTACTTGGAGGACTTCAATCTACTCTCTTCTACATGCTGCAAGACGGAGGCTGCCAGAAGCGTAGTCTTCGATAGGACTAGCTATCCCCCTCTTATTCTGGCATTCTGCAGTTCAGTCCACCGATATGGCCTCCTTACACATATACCCATGCATATGTAGTGTAGCTCCTTGCTTGCGAGTACTTTGGATGAGTACTCACGGTTGCTTTCTCCCCTCTTTTCCCCTTTCCTTCTACCTGGTTGTCGCAACCAGATGCTGGAGCCCAGGAGCCAGACGCCACCTTCGACGACGACTCCTACTACACTGGAGGTGCCTACTACTACGTGCAGGCCGCTGACGACGACCAGGAGTAGTTTAGGAGGATCCCAGGCAGGAGGCCTGCGCCTCTTTCGATCTGTATCCCAGTTTGTGCTAGCCTTCTTAAGGCAAACTTGTTTAACTTATGTCTGTACTCAGATATTGTTGCTTCCGCTGACTCGTCTATGATCGAGCACTTGTATTCGAGCCCTCGAGGCCCCTGGCTTGTATTATGATGCTTGTATGACTTATTTATGTTTTAGAGTTGTGTTGTGATATCTTCCCGTGAGTCCCTGATCTTGATCTTACACGTTTGCGTGCATGATTAGTGTATGATTGAATCGGGGGCGTCACAAGTTGGTATCAGAGCCGACTGCCTGTAGGAATCCCCCTTCCACACTCCTTGGCCGAAGTCGAGTCTAGACATTGAAAAAAAAAACTTTTACTAACATGGTTGTGTGCCTTATGGGCCCACGTCGCCATTGGGTGGTATTAGGATCTTTTACTCCTCGACCTTTACTCTGGGATTCTGAACTCTCTTCTATTCGGGTTAAACGATTTTTTACTAAATTCTAACTTTTAGGTTCTCGAAAATACTTTCTACCGGAGAGGCCCTTCAGTCCGGATGATCACCGACTGCACCAGAAGATTTCAGAGATACTCTTTGATATTCTCTCGAGACTTTGTGCCCATCACTTTTGCTATTCCCGACCACCGATAAATCCGTATGGAAAACTACTTACACTTGCCATTCATACGATCATCCCCCATTGATCTTGTTATTACAAGATACCCCGAAGTTTTCTCTATTGTTCCGAGAATACTTTGTGCCTACTGCCTAGCAGTTCTTTGCCACATGAATACCCCTTCAAATAATTTCTCGCACTTATCGAGTATCCACTCATCCCCAGTTGATTCATGTATTTCACAAAAGTCTTCAAAATGCCATTCGATCTTCCGAAAATCCCGAGCAGCCTATTCCTCTTGAAATTCTTGCTTGCTTGCATTATGGTTAGTCCCATAAGTCTCATAGTCTTATTGACATTCCTTGTCATTATCATTTTGAGTCTGTTGACTCAATATGTTTGCGAATACCCGCAAACATCATTGATCCTTATAAATTACCTTTCCGACTGAGCTGCCATTCTTTTAACTGGAATTGGTTCTCGACCAATCCAATTGTCGTTGATTGTACCCTAAGGCTATTCAGCTTATCCATCCCTAATCATAGCATTGCTTCTGATCCCTTGATTTGGAAATCATAATTCCTTTGCATTTGACAATTGAGTTAGTCAGTTGTTTCTATAATTTGATCTCCTTGCACTCTTCTTCCTCTAGTTGAGTACCGATGCCCACGTCAGATCCCTTGTGGACCATCAGGTCCATTGTTGGATTTTATCCGTCAACATCCTTCATATTCAATAACTTTGTGAGACCTTCCCCTGATACATAATGCCTTTGGTAAATTGTATCCTCTGCTTTGTCAACCATGCTCTACCTCCGAGCTTGAGTTATTTACCCCTGAAGTTGATGGTATACGTTCCTAAGATGCCTTGATGGGTTGAACCTATGCCCTCCTTAATATGTGTGAACTCGAAAAATTTCACGAGTCATACTCTTCCAGTGTTTTGCTAGATAAAGTTTAAACATTACAACTTCTCCGAAAAATGAGAAGTGAATGGAAGGTTATGCATTGAGGAAGTGGGAGTCGACCTTGAACCTTTGTGTTCATGCCCATGGACACGATGTAGATCCTATCATGGAAGCTTCTTGTAACTATTTCCTTGATATAATATCCTTGGGTATCGGTGAATTGATCCTTTGCAATCGTGGTTCCGACCATGTCCTCCTTTAAATACCATTTCCTGTGCAAGTTTAAGCACTTGTCTTCTATAGAGCAATACCCCAGTCCAACATCTACTTGGATCTGTCGTCGAGTATTACCCCCTGGTATCTCGAGATTATCATGGAACTGCATAACTTCTTATGAGTTCTTCATCAAGTGCTACCTTCCCACTGATTCCAATTTTTCACGGGCTCTGAGTTATTAAACACTCAAAGACATCGATAACTGAACCGAGTCCGCACTACGGTTCAACAACTCTTCAGTAAACTTCTATAAGTACGAGTTTGTACCCGATCACGCCATTCCTAGCCTGTTTGGCTATATCATTGTCGTGATGATTTTAACTGTGCTACCCGGTCCCTCTTCTCGGAGCACAATTTTCAATGATGAACTAACCTTACGTCGATCCTCATCGTCATATCATTTCGCCTTGAACAACAAGCTTGGTTTCGAGTTTGTGTCGTACCCTTGGTTCCAATAACCTTTCACTTCATCATTACTTTGACTTGATGTCGTCGCCGATCGATTACATCTTCATGAACTCTCGCGACAAAGGTGTCGTGATCATCAACATTCTGAGCTCATCCAGGATATCAATTGAATTCATGATGAGAAATACCATCCTTGCCCTCGATGAATTGTATTATCATCGACCACTTTATTGCCTTCCCACCAACACAAGCTTGTTCATGTTTGGTGTTATACCTTGAGTTCCTTGCTATCCAGCAATTGTTCTTCTTTACCTTGGAGTATTACCATCCCTTATGTCAAGAATGTTCTGAGATTTGTTCCACCTCTTGAGAATTCTTGACATAGAAATACTTCTCAGCATCACCATTCTTTCTTGGTCCCCGTGTTAATTCCAACAAGTGAACGGTGTTGTTTGGATTCTTTCCTTCTAGCAACCCTATTTCTTTGAAGTTAATGGTCGAAAGTTCATTCTTAGGCTATTGATTATTGAATCACCATTCTGACATTGGTCGTGCAACCCAACCCATATTTCGGGCGCACCTTTCGACCAATGTTTAATTGTGTATGTTTTCCTCGAGCATACTTCCTTATATCATTTCATCTGACAAATGTTATCCCCTTGTTCACTTAATTGTGGAAATCCATCTTTTGGAAATCTTGATGAATTGCCGTTGAGTTCACCAGACACCTCCTTGTCCTCTCCTTGGTTTAATGATGGACTCTTGTTAACGGAAATCACTTCATAGTTCATTTCCCCGAGAATCTTACAATGTCTTCTCGTCTATTTGTGTCGCACCCTTTTCTTCTCAGGCATCCTGAGTCTGAGGTATCATGACACCAATCGGATCTGAATCTTGGTCAGATATGATGGTTGGGACATATTTCCAAGAGTTGTAACATTGATCTCTACGTAACCCGGTAAGGTGGTGTCTTTGCTTAACACCCTTGGCCAGAGGACCTATTGTTATAGTTTCCTTTTTAGCAATGTTAACCAATTCTTCCATGAGGAAATCGTAAGCCTTATTCTATAAGTTGTTCCTGATGGGTCAATTGTGTATCCTAAATCTGACCCTTACATGATGGCCATGTCAATGCTATCTCGAAGCATGTATGTGGTACTCCGATTTTCAACAAGAACATTTGAAGCCCAATGCTAAATGTTTCCTGCTCAATTATCCAAACACCGTTGTATGGGTAATGTCAGGAAAATTTCTATCCCCTACCTAAAGAGTTCTGTACATTATATCCTGACATGGATATCATGCTCTGCTTGTCCTTGGGAAGGATATACCCTTGAAATATGTGTTTAAACACATTTTCCTTTCCATTGTTCTGTTTAATTTGATAATCATATTTTCCTTTCCATTGGTTGGTTTAACGTTTCTTGTGATCTATATAATCTAAGCAGTAATATTCTCCTACTTATGTAAACACCCCGGTGTACAATTCTGTCAGCAAGACCCTGTTGCATTTGTTGATAGCATTCTGCTAACCACCGATGGACGAGAGCTTTGCCTATTGGTCCGCCTCGTTCAACGAGCAGGAAAATGGTTCTCTTCGTCCCTCGCCCTTGGTACCGATGTTGTTGCCGACATAACTGACATGGTACCCTCTGACATGCCTTGCTTTCGTGACCGTGCAAGATGGCAGCCCGCTTTCTACTTTAAACCACATGGTGGGCCCATAACCCACAATTCCACAGGATCGAAACCTGACTCTCCTATATACCCCCTTTTCTTAAGGTTGTTCCTCGCACGTGGCCTCGTATGTAATTCACGAGCCACCTTCAAGTCTGATATGAGGCACAATACCTATTCTCGTTGCCCTGACACCCTTTCACCTTCTGATTAGGCATCGAACGATTGCCTATCCGTTTAAAACTTCTCATGGTACCTTCTTACTTTGCTCTCGATATCTTTTTAAGTTTCAAATCGAGAGACACTTATGCTTCTTCCCTGAGTTAACCGTCTGATGCTCGATCTTGTTAGAATCCATCCATATAGAGTTTTCCCTGCTTAACCTTTCGTAAGTACGCTGAAGATCCTGAAGGAAGGACGGCAACTTCATCATAATGACCTGAAGCAGAGGAATGAAGACATCAGCGCTATGGATCGACCACCTCGAGAAGAGCAACCAGACCTTTCCCCCTTATTCCACCTCTTAAATCTCGGGACGAGATTTCTTGTAGTGGAGGAGAATTGTGACGCCCGGATAATCAAGCTACAGTAACCCTCTACTAACGATGCCACGTCACCTCCATTTCGGTTACTAACCTCGCGTTAGTTCGAAATCGATTCAAATCCAAATTCAAAATCAAACAAATAATAAAAGTTTTCCAATCTTAAAACTAAAATGTTTGGAGAGAGCCAAATAATGCATAAGTAATATTGGTGAAGAAACCAACCTCTTTGAAAGTGTTTGATTCCTAAAGTAAATAAAATAGTAGCAAAACAATTAATCAAATGCTTTTTACAATTAATAAATTATTAAACTATTCTATCTAGTTGCCCAAACTTAGGTGGCCGTAGTATAATCATTTAGACCAAATTAGGGACTACTTTTATAAGTCATAAATCTAAGATAAAAGTGAAACTAAAGGTAACAGAAAAATAAATAAAAGAATAAAAACAGAAGACAAAACAAATACAAAAGGAAAAAAACAGGACCCCCCCCCCCCCGCTGGGCCAAGTGGCCCAGCTGGCCTCAACCGCTCAAACGGGCCGGCCCACCCCGGCCCAGCCGCTCCCTATAACCCCGTGAGCCACCCCGAAACCCTAGCCCGATCCCACTCTCCACTCCTCCCCATGATCCCCTTCTCTCACTCGTCTGGATCGGGATCGAGGCGACCTTGCCCTCGCCCCCATCGCCCCTGGCGCACGATCCCCTCTCCTCCCTCAGTCCCCCTCGATCCGGATCGGGCTCCGACCCTGGTGCCCCGCTGCTCGCCTCGCCGTCGGTGTTCCCCGACACCGCTCGTCGTCTCCGGCGTCGCCCACGCCCGATGCAAGCCACAGCCGGCGCCGCCCCGCTCGGACTTCTCCGCGCCCCTCCTCTCCGTCGCCGACTCGGCCCCGACCTCACCACCTCGACGCCGTCGATTGCCGGATCCCGCTACCTCGCCGTACCTCCTCCTCTACGTCGCCGTCGTCCCCGTCCTCCACAACGGCTCCCTCGAGCATCGCCGCCCCCTGGTCTCTACTCGAATGTGAGGGCCGCCTTCCCTCTCTTCCCTCTCTGTCCAGCGCCGCCTCCCGTTCGTCCCCGCATGCTAGCACGAGACGCTCCGCCCCTGACCCCCCTTCATGGCCGCGCTGTACGTGCGCCGCCCTGCGCCCCCGTCCACGGTGTCACATCCCTAGCTTTACCCTGGCCTTGGACTAGCTTGGTTGCTGCATCATGTTTAAATTCAAATGAAATTTGAATTGAGGAATTTTCAAAGCCTCAGAATCCTTTAGAAAAAATGATCAAGATAAAAATTGCTTCAAATAAGTCCAAGAAAATGTTCTTGTTATCCTCTGGAAATATTGGCAAGAGGTAAAATCCAAACCAATATTTTCGGTATCTCAGAAACATTTATTTTGGGTATTTGAATTAAATCAATAGCTATTTGAATTGGACTTATATCTACTGTTAAATAAATATAGGTCCAATAATTCTGAAATATTTTTGTGGAGCATTGTTTTAATTCTTTTAGCTCCTAAAAATATTGTCAGAAGCAAAATAAATTGAATTGGTTTCAAAACCAAATTCAAAACAAACCTGCAAAATAGAAAACAGAATTAAAACAGAAAGAGAGAGAGAGAGAGTTTTACCTGGCCACTTACCTGGCAACCCACTGGCCGGCCCAGCACTGTGCTGGCCCGTGCCAGCCAGCTGCTTCCCCTTGCCAGAGCAGGCAGGGAGGTGAGCATGGCGCGCCCGAGCTCGCCACGCACCACCCAGCCTCTCTGCATCGCCCTGGTCGCCGTTGCGCCGCGTGGATCGTCTCCTGGTCGTCGCCCCGACCTCGCCGACACCCCATTCGCCCCCCCCCTACGCCTCTCCTCGCCCGTTCCCCGCCATGGCCGAAGCCTCCATGGACGCGCTGCCGTAACCCCGCACCCACAGCCACTGCCCCACCTCTCCGACGTGATCCTGAGCTCCGCCACGGCGTCGTCGTCCTCTCCATTGAGTCACGCGGCGCCAGAAGCTCTGCTGCATCTCCAACGCCGCCGTTTCCGACCTCGGGTGCCGGTGATCCCCGCCGTCGATTCGCCGGACCCCGTGCCTCCCCTGCCTCGCCAGCAGCACCAGAAGAACCGCGGTGAGCCGCTGCATCGTTTCCCCCATGCCTCGTTGCCTAATTCGCCCCCTAGCCGCATCAACCACCGGAGCCGAGCGCTCCCCGCCGCCGGCCATGTCGCCGCCGCGGTTGCAACCCCCACACGTCGCACCAGAGCACGTAGGCGTGCTCAGCGTTTCCTCAGGAAGCCGCAGATCCCACCAGTTCTTCGTGAAACGCGCCGTAGCGCCTAACCGCTCGAACCGAAGCTCTGGCCGCCGCCGCAAGCCCCGCTCCGGCGAGCCCTGACCACCCCGCGTCCTTCCGTCGCCTTCTCCGGATGCGCACGAGCGCTAGGAACCCACAGAGCCTCTCTGTGCGGCGTTTGGACGCCGGAGCAAGAAACCCGAAGGTCTCCGCCGTCTCGGCCTCGCCGGCGTCAAGCCGCCGGCGGGTTAGGCCCTGCTGACCAGGGGTTTGACCCCCCCTGGGTCGATGACAGGTGGGGCCAGCCCCCCTGTTAATTAGTTTAGTTTATTTTAATTTAATTACCCCCTGCTGACACTGACATGTGGGCCCTAGTGCCCTAATCTTTAATTAAGCTAAACTAAACCCCCCTGTTTAACCCGTGTCACTGACGTGTGGACCCCACACGTCAGGTTTGACCTGGACCGCCCTGTTGACCTGATGACGTCAGGGTGAGGTCATGCTGACGCAATATTCATTTTCTGGAATTTAGTTATTTATAAATAATCAGAAAATTCCAGAAAATAGCTAAAACTTCAATAAATCATAGAAAATTAACCGTAACTCCAAATGAAATAATTTATATATGAAAAATTATCAGAAAAATTCAAGGAATCCATCTGTAACATTTTCATGCATGTTAGAACAACTTATAGCTGCTGTTTAGCACAAATCAATTAAAGGGCATTTAAATAGTCACATATGGAGTTTGAATTTGAATCTTGTATTCAAACCAACTTCATTTAATCTATTGCTAGTTGCATTAGCTCAAAACACATTCATATTGCCATGTCATGAGCATGCATCATATTGTGCATTGCATTGATTGTGTTCCTTCTGTGTTGCCGGTATTTGTCCCCTCTCGATAGACGTGATACCGATGATGTGATCGTTGACACTGATGAAGACTCAATGTTATCTTCAGAAGTGCCAGGCAAGCAAAACCCCCTTGTTCATTCCGATACAATCCCACTCTCTCGCTCCTGCTCTCTTTTACTGCATTAGGACAACAACGATTCATCTGTTACTTGCTGCGGTAGCTGAACCCCTTTATCCTTTGCATGACCTGTCATTGCCACAGTAAATAGATGAAACCCACTAGCATGAGTAGGAGTTGTTTGAGCCCTGTTGTGCCTACTCATTCATGCTTGTTTGTCATGCCTGCTACTGCTTAGAGTTGAGTCAGGTCTGATTCATCGGGGATGAATCAGAGGTGTGTGAACATGTCCTACTGTGTGTGAGCTAAGTGTGTGAACACGATTTGGTAAAGGTAGCGGTGAGAGGCCATGTAGGAGTACATGGTGGGTTGTCTCATTGCAGCCGTCCTCAGGAACTGAGTTCTGTGTTTGTGATCCATGATTCAGCTACTACCACGCATTGGGCCCGAAACCAATGGACCCTCTCGGCTTCTTGATCACCCTTGTCCTCTGTCCAGGAGTTGCAAGTAGTTTCTGGTGTTTGTAGTATGCTGGAGGCCGTGGGCAGCGCTGACCGTAGGGGTGGGCTGTGATGCGGTAGGCACGTGGCCGGGTAACCGGGCGCCCGTTTGGTGTCACGGAACCCTGTTCACATCGTTTGGGGCTGTGAGCGAAACTCCGGCCGGATCTCCTCATGGATGGAACCCGAATAGGCGATAAACCTGGACTAGAGACTTGAGTGTTTAGGTAGGCCGTGGCCGACACCCACGTTGGGCTTCCGCTTGAAGGTTGCCGAGTACATGTCGTGTAAACGGCGGTAAGTGGTGAGAGCGTGTGTGAAGAAGTACACCCCTGCAGGGTTAATATGATCTATTCGAATAGCCGTGTCCGCGGAAAAGGACTTCTGGGTTGCTTATATCAGTTCATAGACAAGTGAAAGTGGATACTCTAAAATACGCAAGATAAGCGTGAGTGCTATGGATGGCGTTCTCGTAGGGAGACGGGAGCGGATCCATAGTGGTGTATTGATATGGTGAATATGTGGACTCGTGTGCGCCACCTCAAAAGAGTTACTTGCAGTCGTAGTTTCAGGATAGCCACCGAGTCAAAGCTGGCTTGCTGCAGTTAAACCCCACCATCCCCTTTGTTGATAATGATGCATATGTAGTTAGTTCTGATGTAAGTCTTGCTGGGTACATTTGTACTCACGTTTGCCTATTTTATGTTTTTGCAGAGAGACTTCAGTCTCACTAGTAGTTCCGCGTGGACTTCGACGTTTAGCTTGTTACCTCAGCTACGATCTTGTGCCCTCGGCAGGATCTGGTAGATAGTCAGGCTTCTCAGCCTTTTTCATTTATAGATGTCTGTACTCAGACATGATAGCTTCCGCTTGTGCTTTGACTTGTATGCTCTGAATGTTGGGTCATGAGACCCATGTTTGTAATATCTCGCTCCTCGGAGCCTATTGAATAAATTACTTGAGTCGTAGAGTCATGTTGTGATGCCATGTTGTATTTGCACATATCGAGCATATTGTGTGTATGTTATTGAAATGCTTGGTATGTGTGGGATCTGACCATCTAGTTGTTTATCTTTAGTAGCCTCTCTTACCGGGAAATGTCTCCTAGTGTTTCCACCGAGCCATGGTAGCTTGCTACTGCTCCGGAACACTTAGGCTGGCCGGCATGTGTCCTTCTTCGTTCCTGTGTCTGTCCCTTCGGGGAAATGTCACGCGATGAATACCGGAGTCCTGTTAGCCCGCTACAGCCCGGTTCACCGGAGTCCTGCTAGCCCAGTGCTACAGCCTGGATTCACTCGCTGATGACCGACACGTTCGATGCTGGGTCATGGATGCCTGTCCCTGTAAGTCTGTGCCACTTTGGGTTTACGACTAGCCATGTCAGCCCGGGCTCCTTATCATATGGATGCTAGCGACACTGTCATATACGTGTGCCAAAAGGCGCAAACGGTCCCGGGCTAAAGGTAAGGCGACACCCGTGGGAATACCGTGCGTGAGGCCGCAAAGTGATATGAGGTGTTACATGCTAGATCGATGTGGCATTGAGTCGGGGTCCTGACAGCGTTGGTATCAGAGCTTGACTGCCTGTAGGATTACCAAGCCAAACTGGTCGAAGTTGAGTCTAGAAATTCTTTAGTTATATAAGGGAATTGATTGTGGGATGGAACGTAAGGCTCTTTTTACTCCTTATACCTTATGCCCTTCTGATCTGAGTCATCTTATCTTTCCTACGGGGATTAAGAACTAGGCTATCTCTTCTTTCTATCAGGATCACGTGTTACTAATCCGTAGACTTATAGATTGTTGGACTTAAGCCTCGTTTCAGTTCCTACTACTTCTGTATGTTAATTGTTGATCTCGAACCTTGATATTGTGCTTCTGAGTGGTTATGCCACCATTTTTGTGAATGTCTCAAATCTTTTCTGAGCATTTACAGCCGTTATGCTGTCCGAGTCATCCCAGGTTTCTAAGTAGTCTGATGCATTTGCAAATCCTTTCTTCCCGTTTCAATGTTCCCATGGGCCAGATTAACCACACTAATCAGTGAGTTGAGGTACTCCGTTACCTTGACATATATGTTGGAGATATTATTATGACCCTAGGTGTCTTAGGGGATCATCTAGTAATTTAGCCATGAATTATGTTCCCAGTGTGATGATTCTGGCCATCATTCTCGAAAGCATCCCGTGATGCTACTTAGTAATAGGTATTCTGTTTCTGGGTTTTGAACCCGAGATTCACTCTACTTACTTCATGTTGATAGTGTTTGCTAGTTCCTTCAGGATATTAGTAACTTTGCGATAGTCCTCGAGGTCCGTGGTATATCGTTCTTCCTAATACCATGAACCATTATGGCAGAAGTTTGTTGGATCAAAAGATCACAACAGACCCTCTATGAGTTCTCCATGCTATATTGTGACTCTGCCAGTTCTACCTTTCTGCATGGGTTATCCGGAAGAAATATGCTGAATTCGTTCGACATGCTAATCCATGCATCCACAACTCAGAAAATCGTATGCTCCTTTGAGTTGTCCCTCTTTAGTTGTCTACTGACCTTCGTCTATCAATTGATAGTCAAGAGTATGCGTGCGTTCATTTATCGATGCCTATTACTCTTGTGGTCCGTCAAGCCATTCTATCGTGGAATGACTAGGAGAAACAAACTCCAGTACCTCTTCCATATCTAGGATTGGGTCAAAACAATTGTACTCCGCAGATCAAAATGTCAATCCAGCTTTTGCTCTGTTCTACCTTGGAGTATTACCATCTTTTATATTGGGATTGTTATAGGAATTGCACACCATCCTATGAACTCTTGGTACAGTGATACTTTTGCCATCATTGTTCATTCCTCGGTTCCTATGTTATTGTAACCGGAATGCCGACAAATGAATCATGGCGTGTGAAATCAATACTGCTAACAACTCTGTTGCTTGGTAGTTAAAGGATAATAATTTCATTCTTAGTGTGTTGGTTATTGAATCATCATTCTAAGATTGATCGTGCTACCTAGTCCATTCTCCTGGTTCACTCCTCGATCGATGAGTTAGGATTATTTCAAATCCTTGCTCTATTGATCATATCGCCTTGCCCTGAAAAGCAAGATTGTTCTCGAGCTTAGTAACATACCGGTGGTTCGTGATTTTCTGAATATCTTCTCAGAAGTATTACCAGGTTGTCACCTGACCGCTATGTTGAGTTCGTGATCAAGTTGGTTTATTCTGTGAACCACCCTTTCTCCAAGAATCTGTGTTGGATATCCCTGAGCTAGTTGGTTAAGCTAGACAATAACTTGGAGAATTGGAAGATAAAAGCTTGCCTAACTTAGTTTGTTCCAAAGGGATATTCTTGTGTAGTGTGTGTTGAAGAAAGATGATATCTTCATCGATTGGTCCCTGTGATCAGTTGTTGGACCTATTGTCTTACCCAATCCTTTGATTTGAGTGTGGGCTATCGTCAAATCAGATCAGTACCAACGATGCTCGTAATGTTGTCTTATTCGTGGTTGATCCCTCGAGCATACACCATTACATCTTTGGTCTGACCAATACTATCACCGTGTTCACTTAACTATGGAATTCCTTTTAAAAGGAAACCTAGATGAATTGTTGTTGAGCCCATTGGCAACATCCTTATCTCCTCCATGATGTTGTTGAACATTAAGCTAGTGTTGGAAACTTTTATAGGCATTTTCTTCATGCCCCGTTCATGAAGTATATGTTTGGATGAAAGAAGTGACTTCCTTTGATTCACCTGCATTTGATGTAAGTTGCCGCCGTGAATTCGAGAAAGCATGTTTTTATCTCCTCTGGAACCAACCCAAGTCAGTTATGCACGTGCGAAGTATTCTGTGGTTTGATAGACTGATCATCTTCATTCCATATGCATCCCTAGCACACCAAGCCACTAACTGATTTGTTCTAGGAGAAGGAGTTCTTTTAAGAGCTAACCCGGGCTTAATCAAGAACTTTGATATCCTCGATGATGGTTCCCAACTAGAACTCGGTAGTGCTTTATTATAAGACTACCATGTGGTCATGCTTGTCTGGGACAACATGTTCACATGGTTGTAGCAGAACCAGCTCATGTTTTGGAGCTTGCTATCATAGTTCATTTCCCGAGAATCTCGCAACGTCATCTCGTCGATTTGTGTTGGCAAACTTTCATTTTTCTTCCTAGACTCGATGAGTCTGGAATATCTGACACCAACCAGATCTGAATCTCAGGCAGATATGATGGTTGGAACATTTCCCAAGAACTATAATATTGGTCCCTCGATAACCGGTAAAGTGGATGTCGTGGCCAGCACCACCCAGCCGAAAGACCTATTATTGTAGTATCTTGATTGAAGAAGTTGGCCACCTCCCCATAAGGATTTCGTAGGATTTACCTCCGTAACTGTTCCTTATGGATTCTATTGCTCCCGAAGTCCGACCTTTTACTTGATGTTCTAGATATCAAACCATATCTATGAATGGGTTACACTAGCACGTCAAGGAGAACATTAGAAGCGGAGTGCTAAATGTCTCTCGGTCGATCATCCAGATTTTATTTCCTTGGCCTCGCTAAGGTGAAATCTGAGAAGGTGTTATCTTCCTTTGCATCTGCATCATCCATCATCATTCATCATGGTAGCAAGTTGTGTTGCCAGGATCCCTGACACGGATGTTGGTAAAACCTTGATGATTATGGAAATGCTCAAGTTCTTGAGAGCACGCACAAGCGCTAGGTGTTATCATCGGCACTAACTGGGTTTGCTCTCAGTTTCCTCGGTATGCTATGACCTTTCAAACAGTGAATTCACTCTCTATTGTTGGGTTCTTCCCCAGTTACCAGAATCATTCCCAGCATTTGCATTTTGTTCCCAGCTTGCACCACCAATGTGCCATTCTACCATGGGTCTCCTCCATTTCCGGTGGTAAGCAAATTCATCCATTACGTTGTCTTCAACAAGGTAATCCACATCATCCAAGTCCGAGTATGCCATTCTACCGACCCCCTCCAAACGATCGCTCGAGAATTGCCTTAGGCTGGTTTAAAGAGTTTCAATGATCTCTGAATCAAAGGTAATTCTTTTTGCCACTTAAGGGGATATATCTACGAGTCACCTTCCCTAAGGTGCATCGTTATGGTATCATGGCAACTCAACTCCTCGCTACATTGACAACCGTTCACCACCTTCTTAGGTGTGGAATCGTTGTCTACCTAGTGAACCTTCGTCATCTGTTCCACTCCATTCCTCTAGAGGTGTGCTTCGTCTCTCAGCTCGAGAGATGTTGCTATGTCCCATTCCGTGAGTTAATCCTGAGTTGTTCAACCTTCGAGAAGAACGATTCTTCTAGGGTCTTTCCTTTCCTCTCGTTGTCATGTTAGTTGGAGTTCTCAGAACAAGACGACAAGACAAAGATGGTGATCGAATCAACGTTCCTATGAAGTGCAACCTGGATCGTGAAGAGTATATTAGTCTGCGTTACCCTTCACCTTACCCTACGCTTGAATCTCGAGACGAGATTCTTGTTTAGTGGGGGTGAGTTGTCACATCCCTAGCTTTACCCTGGCCTTGGACTAGCTTGGTTGCTGCATCATGTTTAAATTCAAATGAAATTTGAATTGAGGAATTTTCAAAGCCTCAGAATCCTTTAAAAAAATGATCAAGATAAAAATTGCTTCAAATAAGTCCAAGAAAATGTTCTTGTTATCCTCTGGAAATATTGGCAAGAGGTAAAATCCAAACCAATATTTTCGGTATCTCAGAAACATTTATTTTGGGTATTTGAATTAAATCAATAGCTATTTGAATTGGACTTATATCTACTGTTAAATAAATATAGGTCCAATAATTCTGAAATATTTTTGTGGAGCATTGTTTTAATTCTTTTAGCTCCTAAAAATATTGTCAGAAGCAAAATAAATTGAATTGGTTTCAAAACCAAATTCAAAACAAACCTGCAAAATAGAAAACAGAATTAAAACAGAAAGAGAGAGAGAGAGAGTTTTACCTGGCCACTTACCTGGCAACCCACTGGCCGGCCCAGCACTGTGCTGGCCCGTGCCAGCCAGCTGCTTCCCCTTGCCAGAGCAGGCAGGGAGGTGAGCATGGCGCGCCCGAGCTCGCCACGCACCACCCAGCCTCTCTGCATCGCCCTGGTCGCCGTTGCGCCGCGTGGATCGTCTCCTGGTCGTCGCCCCGACCTCGCCGACACCCCATTCGCCCCCCCTACGCCTCTCCTCGCCCGTTCCCCCGCCATGGCCGAAGCCTCCATGGACGCGCTGCCGTAACCCCGCACCCACAGCCACTGCCCCACCTCTCCGACGTGATCCCGAGCTCCGCCACGACGTCGTCGTCCTCTCCATCGAGTCACGCGGCGCCAGAAGCTCTGCTGCATCTCCAACGCCGCCGTTTCCGACCTCGGGTGCCGGTGATCCCCGCCGTCGATTCGCCGGACCCCGTGCCTCCCCTGCCTCGCCAGCAGCACCAGAAGAACCGCGGTGAGCCGCTGCATCGTTTCCCCCATGCCTCGTTGCCTAATTCGCCCCCTAGCCGCATCAACCACCGGAGCCGAGCGCTCCCCGCCGCCGGCCATGTCGCCGCCGCGGTTGCAACCCCCGCACGTCGCACCAGAGCACGTAGGCGTGCTCAGCGTTTCCTCAGGAAGCCGCAGATCCCACCAGTTCTTCGTGAAACGCGCCGTAGCGCCTAACCGCTCGAACCCGAAGCTCCGGCCGCCGCCGCAAGCCCCGCTCCGGCGAGCGCTGACCACCCCGCGTCCTTCCGTCGCCTTCTCCGGATGCGCACGAGCGCTAGGAACCCACAGAGCCTCTCCGCGCGGCGTTTGGACGCCGGAGCAAGAAACCCGAAGGTCTCCGCCGTCTCGGCCTCGCCGGCGTCAAGCCGCCGGCGGGTTAGGCCCTGCTGACCAGGGGTTTGACCCCCCCCTGGGTCGATGACAGGTGGGGCCAGCCCCCCTGTTAATTAGTTTAGTTTATTTTAATTTAATTACCCCCTGCTGACACTGACATGTGGGCCCTAGTGCCCTAATCTTTAATTAAGCTAAACTAAACCCCCCTGTTTAACCCGTGTCACTGACGTGTGGACCCCACACGTCAGGTTTGACCTGGACCGCCCTGTTGACCTGATGACGTCAGGGTGAGGTCATGCTGACGCAATATTCATTTTCTGGAATTTAGTTTATTTTATAAATAATCAGAAAATTCCAGAAAATAGCTAAAACTTCAATAAATCATAGAAAATTAACCGTAACTCCAAATGAAATAATTTATATATGAAAAATTATCAGAAAAATTCAAGGAATCCATCTGTACCATTTTCATGCATGTTAGAACAACTTATAGCTGCTGTTTAGCACAAATCAATTAAAGGGCATTTAAATAATCACATATGGAGTTTGAATTTGAATCTTGTATTCAAACCAACTTCATTTAATCTATTGCTAGTTGCATTAGCTCATAACACATTCATTTTGCTATGTCATGATCATGCATCATATTGTGCATTGCATTGATTGTGTTCCCTTCTGTGTTGCCGGTATTTGTCCCCTCTCGATAGACGCGATACCGATGATGTGATCGTTGACACTGATGAAGACTCAATGTTATCTTCAGAAGTGCCAGGCAAGCAAAACCCCCTTGTTCATTCCGATAAAATCCCACTCTCTCGCTCCTGCTCTCTTTTACTGCATTAGGACAACAACGATCATTTGTTACTTGCTGCGGTAGCTGAACCCCTTTATCCTTTGCATGACCTGTCATTGCCACAGTAAATAGATGAAACCCACTAGCATGAGTAGGAGTTGTTTGAGCCCTGATGTGCCTACTCATTCATGCTTGTTTGTCATGCCTGCTACTGCTTAGAGTTGAGTCAGGTCTGATTCATCGGGGATGAATCAGAGGTGTGTGAACATGTCCTACCATTGAGAGCTAAGTGTGTGAACACGATTTGGTAAAGGTAGCGGTGAGAGGCCATGTAGGAGTACATGGTGGGTTGTCTCATTGAAGCCGTCCTCAGGAACTGAGTTCTGTGTTTGTGATCCATGATTCAGCTACTACCACGCATTGGGCCCGAAACCAATGGACCCTCTCGGCTTCTTGATCACCCTTGTCCTCTGTCCAGGAGTTGCAAGTAGTTTCTGGTGTTTGTAGTATGCTGGAGGCCGTGCGCAGCGCTGACCGTAGGGGTGGGCTGTGATGCGGTAGGCACGTGGCCGGGTAAACCGGGCACCCGTTTGGTGTCACGGAACCCTGTACACATCGTTTGGGGCTGTGAGCGAAACTCCGGCCGGATCTCCTCATGGATGGAACCCGAATAGGCGATAAACCTGGACTAGAGACTTGAGTGTTTAGGCAGGCCGTGGCCGACACCCACGTTGGGCTTCCGCTTGAAGGTTGCCGAGTACATGTCGTGTAAACGGCGGTAAGTGGTGAGAGCGTGTGTGAAGAAGTACACCCCTGCAGGGTTATTATGATCTATTCGAATAGCCGTGTCCGCGGAAAAGGACTTCTGGGTTGCTTATATCAGTTCATAGACAAGTGAAAGTGGATACTCTAAAATACGCAAGATAAGCGTGAGTGCTATGGATGGCGTTCTCGTAGGGAGACGGGAGCGGATCCATAGTGGTGTATTGATATGGTGAATATGTGGACTCGTGTGCGCCACCTCAAAAGAGTTACTTGCAGTCGTAGTTTAGGATAGCCACTGAGTCAAAGCTGGCTTGCTGCAGTTAAACCCCACCACCCCTTTGTTGATAATGATGCATATGTAGTTAGTTCTGATGTAAGTCTTGCTGGGTACATTTGTACTCACGTTTGCCTATTTTATGTTTTGCAGAGAGATTTCGGTCTCACTAGTAGTTTCGCGTGGACTTCGACGTTTAGCTTGTTACCTCAGCTACGATCTTGTGCCCCGGCAGGATCTGGTAGATAGTCAGGCTTCTCAGCCTTTTTCAGTTATAGATGTCTGTACTCAGACATGATAGCTTCCGCTTGTGCTTTGTTTTGTATGCTCTGAATGTTGGGTCATGAGACCCATGTTTGTAATATCTCGCTCCTCGGAGCCTACTGAATAAATTACTTGAGTCGTAGAGTCATGTTGTGATGCCATGTTGTATTTGCACATATCGAGCATATTGTGTGTATGTTATTGAAATGCTTGGTATGTGTGGGATCTGACCATCTAGTTGTTTATCTTTAGTAGCCTCTCTTATGGGGAAATGTCTCCTAGTGTTTCCACCGAGCCATGGTAGCTTGCTACTGCTCCGGAACACTTAGGCTGGCCGGCATGTGTCCTTCTTCGTTCCTGTGTCTGTCCCTTCGGGGAAATGTCACGCGATGAATACCGGAGTCCTGTTAGCCCGCTACAGCCCGGTTCACCGGAGTCCTGCTAGCCCAGTGCTACAGCCTGGATTCACTCGCTGATGACCGACACGTTCGATGCTGGGTCATGGATGCATGTCCCTGTAAGTCTGTGCCACTTTGGGTTTACGACTAGCCATGTCAGCCCGGGCTCTTTATCATATAGATGCTAGCGACACTGTCATATACGTGTGCCAAAAGGCGCAAACGGTCCCGGGTAAAGGTAAGGCGACACCCGTGGGAATACCGTGCGTGAGGCCGCAAAGTGATATGAGGTGTTACATGCTAGATCGATGTGGCATTGAGTCGGGGTCCTGACACACGGCCACGAACAGCCAACCATCCCCCGCTGCGCCCGGCGCTCGCGCCCATCAGGCACCTACGGCCTTGTCCGCCTCACGCCCCCAATGGCCGCTCGTTGGCTCCCTGAACCGCCGCCCCTTTCCATCCCGCGGCGGTCATGTTGTTGTGCCGCATCGGCGCGCAGCCCCGGCCCCCTGCGCGACAGCTGCCGCTCGTCGTGGTGGCCGCCAGCACCCATCGCCGTTTCCCCACCGTCGACCTGGGCGGGTGCCCAGCACCCGCTCCAGGTGCCCGTCGGCCTGACCCGCTGTGGCCTCTGTGCCATTGACCCGAGGGGCCCAGCCCACATAATGTTTTAACAAAAAAAAGAAAAGGAAATAATAAATAATAATAATAACTAAAATATTAATTGATTAATTAAAGAATTAATTAACTTAATTAATCCTGATTAAATTAATCTAATCGCTAGTTAACTTAATTAAACTCTGATTAGCCTGTTCAGTCGATGACATGCGGCCCCCACACGTCAGTTTGACCCAGTCAACGCCCTGTTGACTGCTGACATCATGCTGACATCATGCTGACATCAGCAATCACTGTTCTGGATAATGTTGCATTAAAATAATTAAATAAATCCTGAAAATGATTTAAATCTTTTAAAATTAATAGAGAATAAACCGTAGCTCAGATGAGAATACTTTCTACATGAAAGTTGCTCAGAACGACGAGACGATTCCGGATACGCAGCCCGTTCGTCCATCACACACCCCTAACATATCAAACATGCAACTTTCCCCTTCCGGTTCATCTGTCCGAAAACACGAAACACCGGGAATACTTTCCCGGATGCTTTCCCCCTTCGTCGGTATCACCTACTACCGCGTTAGAACACGTCTAGCTCTGCTTGTTGTCCTGTTATGCACTTGCTTGCTATGTATTTACTGTTTCTCCCCCCTCTTCTCTCCGGTAGACCCTGTGACGATGCTGATGCCCCTGTGGTCGACTACATCACCGACGACCCCTCTCTCTTGCCAGAGCAACCAGGCAAGCCCCCCCTTTGATCACCAGATATCGCCTACTCTTCTCTATACTGCTTGCATTAGAGTAGTGTAGCATGTTGCTGCTTTCCGTTAATCCTATCCTGATGCATAGCCTGACATTGTTGCTACATCTGTTGATACCTTACCTGCAATCCTAAATACTTAGTATAGGATGCTAGTTTATCATCATTGGCCCTACATTCTTGTCAGTCTGCCTTGCTATACTATTGGGCCGTGATCACTCGGGAGGTGATCACGGGTTTATACTATACATACATACATACTATACAGATGGTGACTAAAGTCGGGTCAGCTCGATGAGTACCCGCAAGTGATTCTGATGAGGGGGCTGAAAGGACAGGTGGCTCCATCCCGGTAGAGGTGGGCCTGGGTTCCCGACGGCCCCCGACTGTTACTTTGTGGCGGAGCGACAGGGCAGGTTGAGACCACCTAGGAGACAGGTGGGCCTGGCCCTGTTCGGCGTTCGCGGATACTTAACACGCTTAACGAGATCTTGGTATTTGATCTGAGTTGGCTACGAGCCTATACGCACTAACCATCTACATGGGAGTAGTTATGGGTATCCCG
Source organism: Triticum aestivum (assembly GCF_018294505.1). Taxonomy (NCBI): domain Eukaryota; kingdom Viridiplantae; phylum Streptophyta; class Magnoliopsida; order Poales; family Poaceae; genus Triticum; species Triticum aestivum. The sequence goes on from NC_057809.1 coordinate 361,530,704, forward strand.
ACGTCGTGGTATCAGCCGAAGCACTTCAGACGTCAGCGATGGAGCGGCGCGCGCCGGATTGGACTGGAACGCCTGCTAGGCTAGGTCTACTTCCGGCCGCCCTCGCAACGTGCAGGTGTGCTATGGGCGATGGGCCCAGACCCCTGTGCGCTTAGGTTTAGACCGGCGTGCTGGCCTCTCTGTTGTGCCTAGGTGGGGCTGCGACGTGTTGATCTTCCGAGGCCGGGCATGACCCAGGAAAGTGTGTCCGGCCAAATGGGATCGAGCGTGTTGGGTAAGTTGGTGCACCCCTGCAGGGAAGTTAATCTATTTGAATAGTCGTGATCTTCGGTAACAGGATGACTTGGAGTTGTACCTTGACCTTATGACAACTAGAACCGGATACTTAATAAAACACACCCTTCCAAGTTCCACAGACAACCCGGTGATCGCTTTTCCACAGGGCGACGAGGGGAGGATCACCGGGTAGGATTATGCTACTGCGATGCTGCTGGAGATGCTACTTGGAGATGCTACTTGGAGATACTACTTGGATGACTTCAATCTACTCTCTTCTACATGCTGCAAGACGGAGGCTGCCAGAAGCGTAGTCTTCGACAGGATTAGCTATCCCCCTTTTATTCTGGCATTCTGCAGTTCAGTCCACCGATATGGCCTTTTACACATATACCCATGCATATGTAGTGTAGCTCCTTGCTTGCGAGTACTTTGGATGAGTACTCACGGTTGCTTTTCTCCCTCTTTTCCCCTTTCCCTTCTACCTGGTTGACACAACCAGATGCTGGAGCCCTGGAGCCAGACGCCACCCTCGACGACGACTCCTACTACACTGGAGGTGCCTACTTCTACGTGCAGGCCGCTGACGACGACCAGGAGTAGTTAGGAGGATCCCAGGCAGGAGGCCTGCGCCTCTTTCGATCTGTATCCCAGTTTGTGCTAGCCATCTTATGGCAACTTGTTTAACTTATGTCTGTACTCAGATATTGTTGCTTCCGCTGACTCGTCTATGATCGAGCACTTGTATTTGAGCCCTCGAGGCCCCTGGCTTGTATTATGATGCTTGTATGACTTATTTATGTTTTAGAGTTGTGTTGTGATATCTTCCCGTGAGTCCCTGATCTTGATCGTACACGTTTGCGTGCATGATTAGTGTACGATTGAATCGGGGGCGTCACAGTTTTTCAAAGGAAGACCTGGATAAAGCTGCTTACATATTGGGCATCAAGATCTATGGAGATAGATCAAAACGCCTGATGATACTTTCAAAGAACGCACACCTTGACATGTTTTTTAAGGAGTTCAAAATAGATCAGTCAAAGAAGGGGTTCTTACCTGAGTTGTAAGGTGTGAAGTTGAGTAAGACTCAAAGCTTGACCACGGCAGAAGAAAGAGGAAGGACGAAGGTCGTCCCCTATGCTTTTGTCATAGGCTCTATACGGTATGCCATGCTGAAGTACCGCACCTGATGTGTGCCTTGCCACATGTCTGGCAAGAGGGTACAAAGGTGATCTAGGAGTAGATCACCAGATAGCGGTCAAACTTATCCTTAGAGGAATAAGGAAATGTTTCTCGGTTAAGGAGGTGATGAAGAGTTCGACATAAAGAGTTACGTCGATGCAAGCTTAACACCTATCCGGATAGCTCTGAGTAGAGATACCGGATACGTATAATGGAGCAATAATTTGGAATAGCTCCAAGTGAAACGTGGTAGCAGCATCTACGATATGACATAAAGTTTTGCGAAATACATAGGGATCTGAATATGGCAAGACCCGTTGACTACAACCTCTCTCACAAGCATAACATAATCAAACCCAGAACTCTTTGAGTGTTTATCACATAGTGATGTGAACTAGATCATTGAGTCTAGTAGACTCTTTGGATGTTGGTCACATGGCGATGTGACCTGTCAGTGTTAATCACATGGCGATGTGAACTAGATTATTGACTCTAGTGCAAGTGGGAGACTGTTTGAAATATGCCCTAGAGGCAATAATAAATTAGTTATTATTATATTATATTTCATTGTTCATGATAATCGTTTATTATCCATGCTGGAATTGTATTGATAGGAAACTCAGATACATGTGTGGATACATAGACAACACCATGTCCCTAGTAAGCCTCTAGTTGACTAGCTCGTTGATCAATAGATGGTTACGGTTTCCTGACCATGGACATTAGATGTCGTTGATAACGGGATCACATCATTAGGAGAATGATGTGATGGACAAGACCCAATCCTAAGCCTAGCACAAGATCGTGTAGTTCGTTTGCTAAAGCTTTTCTAATGTCAGTATCATTTCCTTAGACCATGAGATTGTGCAACTCCCGGATACCGTAGGAGTGCTTTGGGTGTGCCAAAAGTCACAACATAACTGGGTGGCTATAAAGGTACACTACAGGTATCTCCGAAAGTGTCTGTTGGGTTGGCATGAATCGAGACTGGGATTTGTCACTCCGTGTAACGGAGAGGTATCTCTGGGCCCACTCGATAGGACATCGTCATAATGTGCACAATGTGACCAAGGAGTTGATCACGGGATGATGTGTTACAAAACGAGTAAAGAGACTTGCCGGTAACGAGATTGAACAAGGTATCGGGATACCGACGATCGAATCTCGGGCAAGTACAATACCGCTGGACAAAGGGAATTGAATACGGGATTGATTGAATCCTCGACATCGTGGTTCATCCGATGAGATCATCGTGGAACATGTGGGAGCCAACATGGGTATCCAGATCCCGTTGTTAGTTATTGGACGGAGAGTTGTCTCGGTCATGTCTGCATGGTTCCCGAACCCGTAGGGTCTACACACTTAAGGTTCGATGATGCTAGGGTTATTAGGAAGACTTGTATGTGATTACCGAATGTTGTTCGGAGTCCCGGATGAGATCCCGGATGTCACGGGGAGTTCCGGAATGGTCCGGAGGTAAAGATTTATATATGGAAAGTTGTTGTTCGGGTTCCGGGAAAAGTTCGGTTTTTTCCAGTATTGTACCGGGAAGCTTCCGGAAGGTTCCGGAGGATTCCGGAGGGTCCGGAGGTCCGGAAAATGTTCCACCACGTCCAATACAGCAGCATGGGCTGTAGGGGGGCCCCTAACCTTAATGGGCCAAGGGCACCAGCCCCCCCCCCCCAAGGCCCATGCGCATGGGAGAGGGGAAACCCTAAGGGGGAGGGCCTCCACTTGACTTGGGAGGCACTCCTCCCCCCCTTGGCCGCCGCCCCCAACCCTAGATGGGATCTAGGGGGGCCAGCCCCTCTCTCCCCACCTATAAATAGTGGAGGGGTGGGAGGGCGGCCATACCCTTGAACCTGGCGCAGCCCCTCCCCTCCAATACCTTTCCTCCTCCGAGTGAGCTTGGCGAAGCCCTGTCGGAGAACTGCCACTCCATCACCACCACGCCGTCGTGCTGCTGTTGGACTCTCTTCCTCAACCTCTCCTTCCTCATTGCTGGATCAAGGCGTGGGAGACGTCTCCGTTCCGTATGTGTGTTGAACGCAGAGGTGTCGTCCGTTCGGCGCTAGGATCATCGGTGATTTGGATCACGACGAGTACGACTCCATCAACCCCGTTCACTTGAACGCTTCCGCTTAGCGGTCTACAAGGGTACGTAGATGCACTCTCCTTCCCCTCGTTGCTAGATTACTCCATAGATTGATCTTGGTGATGCGTAGAAAATTTTAAATTTCTGCTACGATCCCCAACAACATGTTCTTCATTAATCACCGCTGCACGAGGAAATTTATGTGCCCACCCTACATTGCAAACTGCCTGATCGAGACGCTCTCGGATTTCACCTCTACTCCAAGTAAAAGGATCGCCCATATAACCTAAGTCTTCCAGCCCACAGTCCATAAGGCATTCACGGAAGTCCCGCATCATTCCATTTGGTCTCGCATTACCGCCCTCCTTTTCCGAGGAATATAAAATTTCATTAAAATCCCCCAAAACCACCCAAGGGTGGTCGCCCTTACTATGTAAGTTACGAATATCATCCCAAGATAAATGACGTTCGTTCCAGTTCGGATGACCATAAAAGCCCGTGAATCGCCACTTTACAACATCCTCATACATAAACAGAACATCAATAAAATAAGACGATACATAGTTCAACTCGATTTTATTCGACTTATGATAAAACAAGACAAGGCCACCAGCCCGACCATCACTTTCCACTACAAACATAGAATCAAAACCTAGGACACACCGAAGCTCATCGGCTTTACACTTATTCAAATGGGATTCGGAAAGGAAAATTAACTCCGCCCTTGTACGCTCCTGTAGTTCCAGAAGCTCACGAACTGCCGTGTTGGAGAGCATACCACGGTAGTTCCTGATGGGGTCATGTACCTAGGGTAGGGTCATGGACCTGATCTAAGTACCTTACCCAGGACGCCCTTAGAAGAGGTCACCTTCCAGTCGACCAATGAGGGACTCACTCGACTGACTTGAAGGACTCGACCATGAAGGCTCACTCGACCACCAGAAGGTCAAGAGACACTCTACACTGCAACGGCCTGTAATTAAGTAGACTTTATGACAGTAAAGACACTTTATGTGGGGCGTTACCAGTAACGCCCCGGACTTAACTCACCTTAAACCCTCTCCTACGTGGTCTGGCTGGGGTCCTGGCGCACTCTATATAAGCCACCCCCCTCCACAGGCAGAGGGGTTCGGCACCTTGTAACTCATATACACATAATCCACTCGACCGCCTCCGGGCTCCGAGACGTAGGGCTTTTACTTCTTCCGAGAAGGGCCTGAACTCGTACATCTCTTGTGTTTACAACCTCTCCATAGCTAGGACCTTGCCTCTCCATACCTACCCCCACTCTACTGTCAGGCTTAGAACCACGACAGTTGGCGCCCACCGTGGGGCCAGGTGTTTTAGCGATTTTGTGGAGAAGTTGCGATTCTTCCGAGTACTTTCATCATGGTGGTCTGCTGGAGTTTTGGTCGAGGGTCGAGAGATCCGTCTCGGCACTCTCACCTTCATCGCCGACGACTCCGCCTGGCTCCAGGAGGCTCCACTCGACGTTGATGCGCTCCCCGTCCGCGGTGCGACGCATTTTCGCGCATGTGTCCGCGGCGTTCTGCTGCGGCAACCGTCGACCCATATCGGTCGACTCCTCCATCGTCCACCCTCCCGGTCTCCCGCCAGCGCAAGCGCTCGGGCCGGTCGAGGCTTCAGCGATGGGTGAGGCACGCGGTGGCTCGCCAATCGGCCACCACCCAAGTTGCGGCAATCGAGCCCGACGAATCTCTCTACGGCTTGTTCGATCTGTCGACTGGCTCCGTAGAGACGGCATCCGAGTGCGGTAGCAGTGATCCAGCGGCGGAAATCTTGATGGTCGACGGGCCCCGCAGTCCCCCTGGCTTCGCCCGTGATGGTGGAGCAGGTGACGGAGGCGACCCCGCACGAGGCCACGAAGAGTACCAGCCCGAGCCACTCGACTCTCTGCAAAGAGAGGAACTTCGCCGCAGGAACGTGGATGCCCTGCGTACTCCCATCGCAGGAGAAACCCCCGAGGCTCGTGCCTTGGAGGAGGCACGTCTGGCCAATTTGGCCGAACGCACTCGACTGGAGAATCTTCAGCGAGCACTCGACGAGCGCGCGCGGCAACGAGTTCCCGACACCAGTCGACGTCAACTCTTCCCGCCGACTCAGGTATATCGAACCCCAATCCAGAATTTAGCAGCTGCGACCCGTATAGCAGAGTCCATCCAGCCTTCGCAGTCGGAAGCTGGCAGAGGTTTGCTGCAGATCAGGGATCTGCTCCGGGCAGCAGGAGATCAGAATTCAGCCGTGTCTCAGTCGCGCAACAGAATTCACAGTCGATCCGTCACTGCGAATACGGTTCAGTCGGCTCACAGCCCCAGATCGCCTCCGCGGCGTGAAGGGCGCGAGAATCGGCGAGATCAATATGGTGACCGACTCGACCGAGATGATAGGCGTCGAGTGCCCAATTCCCCTCCGAGGGGTGGGTCTTACGCTCCTCGGCAGCAAGATGACAGGCGTCAGTACAGTACAGGGCGAAGGGTTCCAGTCGACCCCAGAGAACCAGGCTTCGACGCGCGATCCATTATCGTGCAAGGTTTGGTCGACCGGAACAGAGCCCATCGAGGCGGACTCGACAGAGATGCACCCACAAGCAGTCGAGTGCATGTTTCTGGTCCTGAATGTTTCAGCAGAGCTATCAGAGCCGCAGTTATCCCTCCCAATTTCAGGTTGGCAACAGGAGTCAGCAAGTTCACTGGTGAGTCTAAGCCTGAAACTTGGCTTGAGGACTACCGAGTGGCAGTTCAGATTGGTGGTGGGAACGACGAGGTGGCCATGAAGCATTTGCCCCTCATGCTGGAAGGTTCTGCCAGGGCATGGTTGACTCAATTACCGCCTAGCAGCATTTACACTTGGGAAGATCTGTCCCGAGTGTTCATCAGAACGTTTGAAGGAACTTGCAAGCGACCAGCTGGACTGACAGAGTTGCAAGTCTGCGTGCAGAAGGCTAATGAGACTCTCAGAGAGTATATTCAGAGATGGATCACTTTGCACCACACTGTGGAGAATGTGTCTGATCATCAGGCAGTCTGCGCCTTCAAAGATGGCGTCAAGAACAGAGAACTGAGTTTGAAGTTTGGTCGAACCGGTGACATGACCTTGAGTCGGATGATGGAGATTGCTACCAAGTACGCCAACGGCGAAGAAGAAGACCGACTCCGAAGCGGCAAGCACAAGCCGAGTCAGTCGGAAAAAGGAAACACCAGTCGGAAACAGAAGCGGAAGGCTGAACCGGCAGCTCCTGGAGAGGCTCTGGCCGTGACTCAGGGAAAGTTTAAGGGGAAACCAAAAGGATCCTGGAACCCCAAGAAGGTAAAGGATAAAGAAGGGAACGACGTAATGGATATGCCATGTCACATCCACACGAAGAAAGACGAAGAGGGGAATATCATCTACCCGAAGCACACCACTCGCCAATGTCGACTCCTGATCCAGCAGTTTCAGGGAAAACAGTCTAAGGACAAGGAGAAGGAGTCGGACAAGGCCGAAGACAAGGAGGACAGTGAGGAAGGATATCCGCATATCAACTCCACTCTGATGATCTTTGCAGATGTGGAAAGCAGGAGTCGACTGAAAGTCATTAACCGAGAGGTGAACATGGTTGCCCCAGCAAAAGCAAATTATCTGAAATGGTCTCAAATACCCATCACATTCGACCAATCTGATCACCCGACTCATATTGCCACCCCTGGGAGGCAAGCTTTGGTGGTCGATCCAGTTGTCGAAGGCACTCGACTGACAAAAGTGCTGATGGACGGTGGAAGCGGGCTGAATTTGTTGTATGCAGACACACTGAAAGGAATGGGCATTCCGATGTCCCGACTGAGCACTAGTAACATGAGCTTTCATGGAGTTATACCAGGGAAGAAAGCCGAGTCACTCGGCCAAATAGCTTTGGACGTGGTGTTTGGTGATTCGAAACATTTTCGCAAAGAAAAGTTGACGTTTGAGGTCGTGGATTTTCAGAGTGCATATCATGCCATTTTGGGGAGACCAGCTTACGCACGGTTCATGGCTCGACCATGTTACGTGTACCTCAAATTGAAGATGCCCGGCCCCAAAGGAGTGATCACTGTCACCGGTGATCGGAAAAAGGCAGAAGAGTGCTTTCAGAAGGGCTCAAAGATTGCCGATTCCCAGGTGACAGCGGTCGAGTTCGAGGAATACAAGCAAAACGCAGATCCGAGTGACTTGCTGCGATCCAAGAAACCCGCCACAGAGTCTGCATTTCAGTCGTCCGGTGAGACGAAGCCTGTTCACATTCACCCGACCGACCCCGATGCAGCTCCGACCCGCATCTCCACAACACTCGACCCAAAATAGGAAGAAGCGCTCATCCAGTTCCTCCGTGAGAACTGGGACATTTTTGCATGGAAGCCCGCTGACATGCCAGGTGTTCCCAGGGGACTGGCTGAGCATCGCCTAAGAGTCGACTCATCTGCAAAACCAGTCAAAGAGCATCTTCGGCGGTCCGCCGTCCAGAAGAGAAAAGCCATTGGTGAGGAAGTGGCTCGACTGTTGGCGGCAGGATTTATCCGAGAGATATACCACTCCGAGTGGCTCGCTAATGTCGTCATGGTTCCTAAGAAGGACAAGTCGCTCCGAATGTGCATTGATTTCAAGCACATCAACCGGGCCTGCCCGAAAGATCATTTTCCTCTCCCTCGCATAGATCAAATTGTTGACTCGACCGCGGGATGCGAGAGGCTGTCTTTTCTAGATGCCTACTCCGGGTACCACCAGATCCGTCTGTACGGACCCGACGAGGTAAAAACAGCTTTCATCACTCCATTCGGGTGCTTCTGCTATATCACCATGCCATTCGGCCTCAAGAATGCCGGAGCCACATTTATGCGAATGATTCAGAAGTGTCTACTCACTCAAATCAGTCGGAATGTGGAAGCATATATGGATGATATCGTTGTCAAGTCACGAAAAGGTTCCGACCTGCTCGCTGATCTCGCCGAAACATTTGCCAACCTCAGAAGGTATGATATCAAGCTCAACCCATCAAAGTGCACATTTGGAGTTCCTGGTGGCAAGTTACTCGGTTTTCTCGTTTCCGAACGGGGAATCGACGCTAATCCAGAGAAGATTGGCACTATTCTCCGAATGAAACGCCCTGTGCGAGTGCACGATGTCCAGAAGCTTACTGGATGCTTGGCCGCATTAAGTCGATTCATCTCACGACTCGGTGAAAAAGGCATTGCCTCTTTACCGACTGATGAAGAAGACAGACAAGTTCGAGTGGACTCCAGAAGCTGATGCAGCGTTTGCCGAGCTAAAAGCTCTGCTCTCCACCCAGCCGGTGCTTGCTGCTCCAATCAGCAAAGAGCCTCTGTTGCTCTATATCGCAGCCACAGGACAAGTCGTCAGTACTGTGCTTACGGTCGAGCGGGAAGAAGAAGGAAAAGCTCTCAAAGTTCAGCGCCCAGTGTATTATTTGTCTGAAGTCTTGACTCCATCCAAGCAGAGATATCCTCATTATCAGAAGCTTGTGTATGGAATATACATGACCACAAAGAAGGTTGCTCATTATTTTTCTGATCATTCCATCACAGTCGTCAGCGACGCTCCACTATCAGAGATTTTGCACAACAGAGATGCAACTGGTCGAGTGGCCAAATGGGCGATTGAACTTCTTCCCCTTGATATCAAGTTTGAGGCAAAGAAAGCCATTAAGTCCCAGGCAATAGCAGATTTCCTCGCCGAGTGGATTGAACAGCAGCAGCCGACTGAAGTTCACTCGGAGCATTGGACCATGTTCTTTGATGGCTCTAAGATGTTGAATGGTTCCGGTGCTGGGGTTGTCCTGGTTTCCCCCAGAGGAGATAAGCTCAGATATGTGCTCCAGATTCACTTTGATTCCTCCAACAATGAGGCAGAATATGAGGCCCTCTTATATGGGTTGCGCATGGCCATTTCACTCGGCGTCCGTCGCCTGATGGTCTATGGCGACTCGGATTTAGTGGTCAACCAGGTGATGAAGGAGTGGGACGTGAGAAGCCCAGCCATGACTGGATACTGCAGTGCAGTGAGGAAGCTGGAAAAGAAGTTCGAGGGGTTGGAGCTCCATCATATACCCCGACTGAAAAATCAAGCAGCTGATGATCTAGCAAAGATAGGTTCCAAGAGAGAAGCCATTCCGAGTGGTGTGTTCTTGGAGCATATACACACTCCGTCAGTCAAAGAAGATCCTTTCACCGAAGAAACTCCACAGCCCAAGAGTGCCACAGATCCGACTGAGGTTGAAGTCCCAGCGGTGGTCGACTTGATCATGGAGGTCTTGGTGGTCATTCCCGACTGGACAGTTCCATATGTCGCGTATATCCTGAGAAAAGAGCTTCCGGAGGATGAGGAAGAGGCTCGACAGATCGTCCGTCGATCTAAGGCCTTTACCGTAATCAAAGGACAATTATACAGAGAAAGCGCGACTGGAGTTGGTCAGAAGTGCATAACACCAGAAGAAGGTCGACTCATCCTCAATGATATCCACTCGGGAACCTGTGGTCATCATGCGTCCTCTCGGACCATCGTGGCCAAAGCATACCGAGCCGGATTTTACTGGCCAAAGGCGAATGAGATGGCAAAAGAGATAGTGGATAAGTGCGAGGGATGTCAGTTCTACTCGAATATGTCGCACAAGCCTGCGTCGGCTCTGAAGACCATCCCACTCGTCTGGCCTTTCGCAGTATGGGGATTGGACATGGTCGGTCCTTTGAGAACAGGACGAAGCGGCTTCACGCATGTACTGGTGGCAGTCGACAAGTTCACCAAGTGGATCGAGGCTAAACCAATCAAGAACCTTGACACCGGTACTGCTGTTAGCTTCATCAGGGAACTAATATTCAGATATGGAGTCCCGCACAGCATCATTACGGATAATGGGTCGAACTTTGACTCGGAGGAATTCAGAGATTTCTGTAACTCCCAAGGCACACGGGTCGACTACGCTTCAGTCGCCCATCCGCAGTCGAATGGACAAGCAGAGCGAGCTAATGGACTGATTCTTAAGGGATTAAAGCCCCGACTGATGCGTGATCTCAAACACGCAGCTGGAGCTTGGGTCGACGAACTTCCCTCAGTGCTTTGGGGGCTGCGGACCACACCTAATCGGTCGACCGGAAGAACTCCATTCTTCTTGGTCTACGGAGCTGAAGCAGTCTTGCCGAGTGATCTTCTTCACAATGCTCCTCGAGTTGAAATCTACAACGAAGCAGAGGCTGAACAAGCGCGGCAGGACGCAATCGACCTTTTGGAGGAAGAAAGGGAGATGGCTCTGATCCAGTCGACCATCTACCAACAAGATTTGCGTCGTTTCCATGCCAGAAATGTGAAAGGTCGAGCCTTCCAGGAAGGGGATTTAGTTCTCCGAGTGGATCAGCACAAACCACACAAGCTTGCTCCTTCTTGGGAAGGTCCCTTCATCATCACCAAGGTTCTCCACAACGGGGCGTACCGTCTTTACAACGTCGAGCATAATATCGACGAGCCCCGAGCTTGGAACGCGGAACTACTCCGCCCATTTTATACTTAAGTTTTATCACTCGGATGAGTTGCAATAAAGTACTTCTGTAGTTCATGGACCTCAAAATAATAGTGTCACAGTTCCTCCATAATTTTTGTCACTTTTTATTTTTGTCCAATAAAATTCCCCCTCAGTGGGTGACTTAGCCGCGAATCCGTTTCGCCTAAGTTTGTAAAAATCCTACCGAGTGGTGAGCCCGACTCCCACTCGGAGGCTTAGCTGCGAATCCGTTTCGCCTAAGTTATCAAAATCCTACCGAGTGAAGAAGCTGCAGCCCTGTGCTCGCCTAAGTTGTAAAAATCCTACCGAGTGAAGAGCAAACCTCTCACTCGGGGGCTTAGCTGTAGCCCTGTGCTCGCCTAAGTTTGTAAAAATCCTACCGAGTGAAGAGCAAACCTCTCACTCGGAGGCTTAGCTGCAGTCCAAGGACTCGCCTAAGTTTGTCAAAATCCTACCGAGTGAAGAGCAAACCTCTCACTCGGAGGCTTAGCTGCAGTCCAAGGACTCGCCTAAGTTTGTCAAAATCCTACCGAGTGAAGAGCAAACCTCTCACTCGGGGGCTTAGCTGCAGTCCAAGCACTCGCCTAAGTTACAAAAATCCTACCGAGTGGTGAGCCAGACTCCCACTCGGAGGCTTAGCTGCGAATCTGTTTTGCCTAAGTTTGTAAAAATCCTACCGAGTGGTGAGCCAGACTCCCACTCGGAGGTTTAGCTGCGAATCCGTTTCGCCTAAGTTTGTAAAAAATCCTACCGAGTGGTGAGCCAGACTCCCACTCGGAGGCTTAGCTGCGAATCCGTTTCGCCTAAGTTTGTAAAAATCCTACCGAGTGAAGAGCAAACCTCTCACTCGGGGGCTTAGCTGCAGTCCAAGCACTCGCCTAAGTTTGTAAAAATCCTATCGAGTGAAGAGCAAACCTCTCACTCAGGGGCTTAGCTGCAGTCCAAGCGCTCGCCTAAGTTTGTAAAAATCCTACCGAGTGAAGAGCGAACCTCTCACTCGGAGGCTTAGCTGCAGTCCAAGGACTCGCCTAAGTTTGTCAAAATCCTACCGAGTGAAGAGCAAACCTCTCACTCGGGGGCTTAGCTGCAGTCCAAGCACTCGCCTAAGTTACAAAAATCCTACCGAGTGGTGAGCCAGACTCCCACTCGGAGGCTTAGCTGCGAATCCGTTTCGCCTAAGTTTGTAAAAATCCTACCGAGTGGTGAGCCAGACTCCCACTCGGAGGCTTAGCTGCGAATCTGTTTTGCCTAAGTTTGTAAAAATCCTACCGAGTGGTGAGCCAGACTCCCACTCGGAGGCTTAGCTGCGAATCCGTTTCGCCTAAGTTTGTAAAAATCCTACCGAGTGAAGAGCAAACCTCTCACTCGGGGGCTTAGCTGCAGTCCAAGCACTCGCCTAAGTTACAAAAATCCTACCGAGTGGTGAGCCAGACTCCCACTCGGAGGCTTAGCTGCGAATCCGTTTCGCCTAAGTTATCAAAATCCTACCGAGTGGTAAGCCAGACTTTCACTCGGAGGCTTAGCTGTAGCCCAGTGCTAGCCTAAGTTATCAAAATCCTACCGAGTGAAGAGTAAACCCCTCACTCGGAGGCTTAGCTGCAGCCCAGTGCTCGCCTAAGCTATGGAAATCCTACCGAGTGGTAAGCCAGGCTTCCACTCGGAGGCTTAGCCGCAGCCCAGTGCTCGCCTAAGTGGACTAAAGAATAAGTCGATTGCAGTAAAGGCGCCTTGCTTTGGACCTGCAAAAGACATTTCGAGCCAAAAAGCAATCGTATTCAAGCACCAAATTCAAGTCTGAAGCGATATCTAAAGGAACCGAAAGTGCTCAGGCGCTAAGCCTGTTAAGGTTTATCGGTTACAATTCCACTCGGCATACCGAGGCAAATTTAAAGCGTCGAGCCAGAAGAAGTTTTTTACCCCTCCTGTGGAGGGCTGGAAGGTGCAACGAATTCATCAAGGTCAATTCCGTCGGCGATCCGAGTGGCAGCCGCAAGGAAAGTTTCCATAAAGGACCTGAAGTTGTGTTTCTTGGTGTTGGCCACCCGAAGGGCCGCCAGCTTCTCTTCTCGCGCATCTTTACAGTGGACTCGGGCCAGACACAGAGCAACATCTGCACCACACCCTGCCGAGGACTTCTTCCATTCCTGCACTCGACCAGGGATCGTGTTCAAGCGGGCCATCAGCGACTCAAGGTCATTCTGAAGTGTCTCCTCAGGCCAGAGCGTCGAGTCGATGCGAGATGTGGCGGCCTTCAGCCTTGCGAGATAGTCCACGACAGCTGCAACACGAGACTCCAGTCGGAAAACATCCATGGCAACTTCGTCGTTCACCGGAGAATTGACGGGGTCGAGGTTTGGCTCCAGCCGACTAGTTTCTTCTTCAAAGTTTTGGCAAAATTCTGCAAGGATGATCACTGAGTCAAGGGGATGGTCGAATGGAAAAACCACGATTGGAAATGTTTGCCGAGCATAGAGGTTTACCTTCAAGCATAAGAAACAGCTTCTTGGCAAGACCACTCAGGAAGGCCTCCAGATCATTTTTCTTCCCAGTCAACTTACTGACTTGGTCGGTCAGGGCAGCTTTATCAGTTTTTAGTCGACTGACCTCCTTGTTGGCGATCCCAAGAGCAGCTTTCAGATTGGTATTGTCTTGTTCAAGCTTGGTGACTGAAGCTAACTTCTCGTCAGCAAGCTTGATCTTCTCAGCTAGTTCGAGGTCTTTCTTCTGTTGGGCCTCCCTTACCTTACCTGCAAGTTACAGCAAGATCAGATTTTGAAACAAGCAAGGGGAAAAGCAGTCGTCAGGGTCTCACCAAACATACCTTCGGTCTCCTCCTTTGCCTTCGTCAGCTTCTCCTGAACCAGCTTCAAGCTCAGCTCGAGTTGAGTGTGCTTGTTTTCCAGCTCAGAGTAGCGAGCCACAAGATCACAGGAGTTCTGCGAAGAACCAATCGACTAAATGTCAAATATAATTCACTTCCGAGTGAAAAAGGAAAAATCACACGTTTCTAAGACTACAGCCGAATACAAGCATTCGACCGTAGTCTCGGGGACTACACCCAGTGGGTGCACTCAGCGTGCCCCCACTAATCCTGTTGAAGACAAAGTCGACCAGTCGACCTCAAAAAAAAAGAGGAGATGTATTCTTTAAGACTGTGATCAACTGCAAGCAGTCGACCACAGTCTCGGGGACTACACCCAGTGGGTGCACTCAGCGTGCCCCCACCGGTTTGTGAAATCCAGTCGACATAGTCGACTGACAGAAAGATTGACATCATAAAGCCTAAGGCCGACTGCCAGCAGTCGACCTTAGCCTTGGGGACTACACCCAGCGGGTGCACTCAGCGTGCCCCCGCTAACACGGAGTTTAATCGACACACCCAGTGGGTGACTACTATAAATTCTGGAAAGGAAAAGTTTTTGGTAGCATATCCAACAGAACAAACGATGGTCGACTGACCTGAACATTGCTTTGGAGGGCAGAACTGGCGTCATAAGCTGCCTGGCTCGCATCCCGGATGGTCTTCAACTGCTCCATCATGATTCCTGCCTGGCGTATCGCCTCCTTCGCCGCGCCAGCTTGGTCCTCTGGGACGTGGTGCGTCGTGAAGAGGGAGGGCTGCTGAGCACTCGTCAGCGGATCTGCGAAGGACACCGTGTGTCGAGTGGTGTTCTCTTCCTCCGCAATCAGAATCTCAGGCGCCGTCACCTGGGCCTTGCTGGCGGACGCTTTCTACTCCTTCTGCGCTTCAGCGGTTCCTCATCCTCATCATCATCAGGGAAGATTGATAACAGCATTGGGTGGAGCTACGGAGAAGAATCGGGATCAGAGATCGCGAGTCAGTCGACTAAAAACGGCGTTAAGAATATAGTACCTGGTTTTGAAGTTGCTGCGTCTTCCATCTCATGGTCATCAGCCCGGGCTGAGGTCTCAGAAGTAGCAGCACTGCAACTCCAAAGGATCAGTCGACTAACTTCAGCGTCAACCAGAGACAAAGTTCACACAAAATAAGAAGACTTAAGCAGCACGATTACCCTGATATGGTGGGGATGGACACCTTCATCTTCGGCAGGAGCTTGATCGGCTTCGACGGGGCCGCCCTGGGCTGCTTCGGCGCCTTTTCAGTCGGCACCGGAGAGGTGGTCCGAGGGCGCTTGGTCGACTGAGCAACGGTCGCAACCCCCTTGCCACGTTCAGTCGAAGGGTCGTGGACAAGCTTCGACCGCCTTTCTGAGCGCGGTGGTACGACCTCCTCCTCCTCTTCTTCCTCGTCTTCAACGTCATCTTCATCACCGTCATCATCATCATCGTCATCATCATCCTCAGCAACGTCCGAGTCCCATTCCTCCTCCTCCTGGCTCTCGCCCCCACTCGCCTCACCCTCCTCAGTCGGAGCTTGTGCCCCATTGGGCATCGAGTACAGCTCGGTGAGGGCCTGGTAGATATCAAGACAAGGATCAATCGACCAGTCGGCAGGATAAACAGAAATGAATGTGACAAGAACACAGTGGAGAGCAGAGCAAGCGTACCTTGTTTGGATCGCTGTTGTGGTCGAGTGGAGGAATCCTTCTGGCTCCGCGTGGGTTATCCTTGTTTCCGGTAACGGCTGCCATCCATCTTTCCAGAGTGACATCGTCGACTGCTTCTGGATGGACTCGAGTCTCGTCTTCAGTCCCACAGTACAACCACATGCAGTGGCTCCGGAACTGAAGGGGCTGGATGCGACGCCTAAGGAAGACCTCCAGGAGATCCATGCCCGTCACTCCCTCCCGAACCAACTGCACCACGCGCTCCATCAACATCTTCACGTCAGCTTTCTCCTCCGGAATCAACTTCAGAGAGGAGGGCTTGTTCACTCGGTCCATGGTAAACTGAGGGAGTCCACTCGACTGCCCCGGCGTCGACTGGTCCTGGCAGTAGAACCAGGTCGACTGCCAGCCTCTGACTGACTCGGGAAAGGTCATGGGCGGGAAGGTGCTCTTATTCCTCACCTGGATCCCCAGACCCCCACACATTTGGACGACTCGGGTTCTTTCATCGCCTGGGCTCGCCTTCTTCACGGTCTGAGAGCGACACGTGAATATATGCTTGAACAAGCCCCAGTGCGGTCGACAGCCCAGGAAACCCTCACACATGGACACGAACGCGGCAAGATAGGCGATAGAATTTGGGGTAAAGTGGTGGAGCTGCGCTCCAAAGAAGTTCAAGAAGCCACGGAAGAAAATACTCGGCGGCAAAGAAAATCCACGATCAACATGGGTGGCCAAGAGCACACACTCACCCTCTTCTGGCTGGGGCTACCACTCCTTCCCCGGAAGCCTCGCAGCTCCATGAGGGATCAAGCCCTCGTTGGCCATGTCGAGGAGGTCTTTTTCTGTGATGGTCGACTGGATCCAGTCTCCTTGGACCCAGCCCTTCGGCAGGCGGGATCTGGACGAAGACCCGCCGCGGCTGGTGGATCTCCCCTTCGCCTTCTCCGACGCCGACGCCTTCTTCGCACGTTCCAGCGCCGCCGTCTTCTCCTTGGCCATGGTTGCCAGCGAGATGCGCGAGGGGAAATTGTGCGGGGGCGAGAGCGAGCGCGCTGGACGGGGACGAAGGGAGCGGAGCAGAGAGAGAGAGAATGCTGAGGCACAGCACAAAAATCCTCGCCGGGCGCATTTATAAGGTCCCTTCCGAGTGGATGACAGGTGGGCCCGGTCAATCTAATCATATCCAGGAACAGTTATGCAGACGGGATACGTGGCGAAGAAAGCGGCGCGGAGATCGAGGCGTCTACGTCCCGTCCCATCCGAACGCCGCGGTCCGCTCCGCTTCGCGCGCGTCCCCAAATTTCGCATCCCGCGGAATCCGCGAACAGCAGATCGGTCTGCCAGACGCAGAGTTTCCCGCGATCTGTCGCTCGGGGATCGTCGAAGCCCGAAAGATCACTCGACGAAAGAAGAGAATGGATCGAGTCGACTGAAGACAAGTTGCTCACTATCGGCGAAGAGGTTCTTTGGTCCGAAACAACGCACGACCAGTGTGCAAAGGTTAATCGGAAACAACATCAACTCCTACCTCACTCGAGGCCTCAATCCATTCGGGGGCTAACGATGGGGTCATGTACCTAGGGTAGGGTCATGGACCTGATCTAAGTACCTTACCCAGGACGCCCTTAGAAGAGGTCACCTTCCAGTCGACCAACGAGGGACTCACTCGACTGACTTGAAGGACTCGACCATGAAGGCTCACTCGACCACCAGAAGGTCAAGAGACACTCTACACTGCAACGGCCTGTAATTAAGTAGACTTTATGACAGTAAAGACACTTTATGTGGGGCGTTACCAGTAACGCCCCGGACTTAACTCACCTTAAACCCTCTCCTACGTGGTCTGGCTGGGGTCCTGACGCACTCTATATAAGCCACCCCCCTCCACAGGCAGAGGGGTTCGGCACCTTGTAACTCATATACACATCATCCACTCGACCGCCTCCGGGCTCCGAGACGTAGGGCTTTTACTTCTTCCGAGAAGGGCCTGAACTCGTACATCTCTTGTGTTTACAACCTCTCCATAGCTAGGACCTTGCCTCTCCATACCTACCCCCCACTCTACTGTCAGGCTTAGAACCACGACAGTTCCATCCTAGGATTTTCATTTGGCCCGGCGGTCCTCCTCCTTAGAGGCCGCCGATGCGCCATTCTCATCTTTTTCTTCACCCACCGACTCCACTCCTTGCGGAGTATATTCTTCCTCCTTCTCGTCTATCTCCTTTGTAACGTGCATAACACCCCCCTCCTTGTCCTGGACTACCTCAACTCTACCAGTACACACCCGTTTGGATGAGGCGGTTACATCGCCATATAACATGTGCTCATAGTTGTCCATCTCTTTCTCAAAAGAGAACTCTAAGTCACTACCCGTCGGTTGGACCCCAAAAGAATGTCCCCCTTTTTCCCTAAAACTTTCTTATGAGCATCCTCAGCTCTATTTGCTCCCCCTTTCTTTTTTTCTCTCTTTTTTGAGCTTCCCTTCGTATGGTTTTTCCCTGCACTGAACTTAAAACATAGGGCATTATTTTCTGGGTCGCCACCTGCCGTACCCATTCTTGCAGCAACAGCGTTTGTTAATGCCTCCAGCACACCCGGCTAGAAAAGAAATCCATCAGCATCAGCCCCATGATTTGGGACTAGGCTGGGCATGCCCAGCGCTTGAGAGGATTTGGGCTTTAGACCCCCCAGGAGAAATTGGTCCAGACCAGTAGTAGTAGTGTGGCTTACTTGACCCTCCTGGTCGTGCGGACCTCCATGGTGCGGGTCCACCAGAGGCACTTTGCCCCGCCCTACTCGCTCGCCAGAAACAGTCGGCGCGCCTGCCTGGTCCTCCCAGCCAAGTGCTACGTCAGCCAGAACAGGCGCCATGAGCCCCCGATCCCGACCCTCCTGGCCGAGTGTCAACTTGACGGATGAGGAGGCCCCTTTGTCCGTGACCGTGAGTCCTCTCACGGCAGTGGCCACCTTGACGACGTCCATGGGCTTGGCGGTGTTGTTGACGGTGCCCGAAGAAGAATTCTTGCCATCGCGAAGATAGTTCCCGAAGAGGAGACCCCTCTTACTAGCGCCTTGGCTCTTCCGGTAGGGTTCTACACTCAGATTTCTAGGATAACAAACAACCCTCTTATCACGAGGGATTTTACAAAACCTCTCAGAAGTGTGGCCAACAATGCCACAACACTCGCAGTACAGGGGAAGCTTTTCATACTTTACATCATACTTAAAAACCTTAGAACTACCTAGAGGTGTAAACTCTACAGAACACTTTAGAGGTTCATGCAGTAATATCTTGACACGCACCCGCACGTATTTATCAACAATTACATGGTTTTGGTGAGCAACCTCCAACACCTCACCTAGTTGATCCTCAAGAGACCTCCTTATGCTTTCAGTCTTAAGCTCGAATGGAAGATCACGTACCTGGACCCATATGGCCATGACACCAAGGTCGACCTCTGCTGGGTCCCCCTTGTCGTCGAACTCGGCGAAGATGAGACTGTCATGCTTGAAATGCCAAGGTTGCGCCTTTAGCACAAATCGTCGATCACTGTCAGCAGCGAGATTGAGGATAAACCTCCTGTCTGCGTTGTCCACCTCTTGGATGGTGAGCGCCCCTTGGTTCTTCCAGACCGTGTTCCGGAGGTCGTCGACAATGACCCTCGGATTGACCTGGAAAGGGGAGAGAAGGCGCCCCACCACTAGGAATCCGTTGACGGCCTTGCGGGCAGCCTCCAAGTCAATGACGAGAGGACGGCCCTCTCCTCGGCCGCGTCCCAGAATCATCGAACTCGGCTGGTCATGCGGCACTAGGTGGGAGGAGGAGCCAGCATGACCGAGCGCCGGCGGGGAGCAAGTA
Source organism: Triticum aestivum (assembly GCF_018294505.1). NCBI lineage: Eukaryota > Viridiplantae > Streptophyta > Magnoliopsida > Poales > Poaceae > Triticum > Triticum aestivum. The sequence goes on from NC_057809.1 coordinate 361,550,191, forward strand.
CCCGTCGATGCAGCCGTCGCCCCCCCCCCCCAGAACCCACCACAGTCGCAGGTTTCTCCCCCACCTCACTGCTCACAAGCTTTCCCTGTCCCGCCATAGTGCAGACTAGGCCACGGCAAGAGGTGGATTGTGCAGAGAGAAGATGAGTGTGCTTGGGCTCAAGAGAAGAAGGAAGACAACCTCTCCCGAGTCCCCAGATATAGCAAGCAACAAATCCTTCCCAAACAACCTCAGGAACGAAATTGATGTAATTAAAAGTGAATAAAAAGCCATCAATGAGCAGTTTCCTAAAAACTGCTCCAAGAATTCCTCCCTTTCCCTCAAATGAATCCCCAACGGAAGGAAACGAAATTGAAACAACCTTCAATCCCCGCTGCAATCTGATTCTACAATCCTGAAGGAATAAATAACTAGCCTTATCTACTGAAACTTTCTCTAAAGAACCGGCGAAAACCACGTCCACCCCCTGCGAGATGCACTCTTCCGATCCCGCGAGGGGCGCGGTCGATCCTCTCCTAATCACCTCCCCTGACCTCGACGGAATCTCACCTGCCAGTAAATTAGCTATCTCCTTTGCTCTTTTTCTCGACCGGATCAAGACTTGGTCCTGATCTGTCGCTCCCCGAAAGATCCGCCTCGATCTTTGTTATCAAGCGACTTTACTTAGTAGAGACGTCGCAAAGTTGGCTTTAGCAGCCGCGAAAGGCATCGCCGTGTGCGGGTGAAGGTTTCGTCTATATTCAACTCGAGGAAAGTTATGCACCTCACACTTAGGACATGTACAATGTATCCATATGCCTCATGACAAAAAGTAATTTGAGACATCTATATTTATTTTTTCTCTCCAATGCAAGCTATCACTAGTGGGCCTCATTAAGAAATAGAAAATAAAGACTCTAGTACACATGCATCTCTACTTTTCATTCCAACCTTTTCAGCTTTTGTTATCGGACCATACTTTTTCTCTTCAAGCACCCGCCTCCTGGAGAGGATCCTGCTTCCCTATCCGAACCTACTTTACGTCATATCCGATCCTACATGGCATGCGAGGCATCACCTTGAGGCTATGCATTGTATATGCCCTTAGGCCTTCCACTATGTAGGCCAAAAGAGGTGCCAAATTGACTTCTGGCTCCGATAGCCGGTGCCCTCACGTTGTGAGGCCGGTGCCCCAACAAAATTTTCATGGCATCGGAGCAAGTAGGAGCACCGATGCCCAATTCCTCCAGCCAATAAAATACTATTAACTCTTAACTTTGAACAGCAAATGTCTTCTCTCTCTCTTTGCTCAATACACAGCAGCGTGGTGTACTTGTTTATCATATGGGTCCCAGAATCTTTTTCCTGCCGAAGCCCTGCGCTGTGAGATCGATGCCTGAAAAGCAATTTTGGGCACCGGTGATGAGGTGGCTGCCTTTTGATGTATTTGAAGCAATTTTGGGCACCGATGATGAGGTGGCTGCCTTTTGATGTATTTAGCACCGGCTACGTTGTGGAAGGCCTTATCACATCTTCTAGAGTTCTGACCTGTCAGGGGCAGATCGTACTCCGTTTCAGCTTCTGCCTACTTTAAACTTGTGGACCAGGCAATCAAACATTAAAAAAAAGTTCCTTCCCCTGCATTATTTGTAGGATAAAACGTTACCGACTTATTGACTACAGTGCCGCCCCTGAATGATCAACAAAGTCTTCTCTTTTCGTAGTATAATAGTACAAAAAGTTAAGGAAAGCATTACAAAATATAGCTTCTTATCCAGTTATGCTCAAAATATTCAATTTTCGCAACAAATATTCAAGTCATACTTACCATAGTTTACTGCGCCATTGCTTACGGGAACAGGATCGCACTAGCTTCGGTTCAAACCGTTTTGTAACCTGACATTGTAATTGTTGGGGCTGAGCACCCCCTACCTCTGCTCCCCCGGGTTCATAGGCTCGCCATCCGTGCGCACGAGGCTATGATTCCCACCCCTGTACCTTCTCTTTTTTCTCTCAATCTATCAATGCAATGATACGCTTCCTTAGCGTATTCGAGAAAAAAGAGTACCGGCCGGGCTGTATTCTAGCAGTATACATACTCCCTCCGTTCCAAAATAGATGACTCAACTTTGTATTAACTTTAGTATAAAGTTGGGTCATCTATTTTGGAACGGAGGGAGTATATCACAGGAGACATGCTGCGTTCTGACACAGTGCCACCAAGACCTTGCTTCAACAAAGTTCTAAAACAAACATATCAAATGGAGCTAAATACAGCTAGTAGGTTGTTACCACATGCAGTCAGAAACTAAAATGATACCTCAGCATAAAAGCACCTAGATTTTAACAACACGTCAAGGGGTCAACACATGCATCAGTTTATGTTTCCCCAGATAGCTTGCCCCGACGTCACCTTGTTGCTCGGCCTCGCAGTCAGCTCGTACAGAATCCGAGCGAACGTGTCCGAGTATTTCCCTTCCGACGTCAGGATCTCCGCAAAGTTATTCTCGTGAACCAGGAGGTGCATCCTGTTTTGAGGCTCCGAGACGAGGCTCTCCAGTATCACCGCTGCTTTCCTACAGACCTCCGACACAGGGTGTGGTGCCTTCACGATCTTTAGAAGCCTATCCACAGCCCTGTTCCAATCGACATTGAAACAACAAATCAAAATTTGCGTCACGGTATGCTATCACTGACAAAATCAAACAGATTTTACCATCGCTCACTAGCCAGCTTCAGCCTACAATCCATGTTCACTTCTGATACGTTGTAGAGGGCGCTAACAGCAGCAGCCTGTGCATCAAATGCTGGCACGCTCAACAGATCAACCAATCTCCTGTATATCTGTATATCAAGTAAATAGCTTTATTTAAAATCATCCATCTATATAGCATAAAATAGTAAATAGAGGACTCTGTCTGCTAAACCAAGGATTTACCTGTGAAATCACAGGAACAAGGAACGATTCATTGTCTGGATTGATTATCAGCCGCCCAATCAATTCAGCAGCAGCACAATGCCATGCTTTTATTGAAGAGGAAAGCATGCCCATTATGGCATGAACTGCGCTTTTCTCACTGTCTTGCAGAAAGCCAAGGAAAATAATAAGGAACAACATAAAAAGGGAAGATTGAGAAAAACACTCATGATGAACTTCTATCTCACGTCATTTTAATATATGATGGCTTTGACGAGCTGAAGATTCTCAGATCCAGAACAGGGGCTAAATTAACAAGGGCCTCCAGCATGTTTGTTATGAGCTCATCGTCTTCTGTCAGATGGTAGAAATGCACACAAAGATAAGTTTTCAAGTCTTACAATATTTGTTGCAAGTAACGGAACTGTTGTCTTAGCAATACATAGTCCTAGGACAACTCATCTGATCCACTACAGATATTCAATCAAATTACTATATGAAGAAACAAATGGCAATTTCGTGACATTTCTATTTTGCTCTATAACCCCAACACAAAAATCAAATAGGTCACATTAATAATAAATATTTGGATGAAAGCATCTGCAGCTCAAATAAAGCATACATAGGTGTCATTTGCAGTAAAATAATCAACACACAAGAAAATTGGCACAGATATATCCAGTCATATTTTAAAATCACATATTCAGTCAAGGACAAATTAATTTGTATATGTAGAATAGAGGAACTGAATAAAAGGAACATAGCATCGATGCCTGGGAATTAAAAACTAAGGACAATAACCTAGTATGAAATTTTACCTGCATTTTGGTCTTCTAAGCACTGAAATATAGTCTCCAAGCAATGTCTATGCTGGACCATGATAGTCTCATTTTCTGGCATGAAAGAAAAATTGCGGATTATATTGGAAGCCGCAACAGCACACTGTTGCCTCTCTGTCCGTCCTTCATCATCAATATTAAAAAGACCATCTTCATCAAACAAAAATCCTGCAGATCTCTTCTTTGTGATAGTGGAGCCCTCTATCTTTGATTGATCATTTGGAGGACTGAAATTACCATATTTCAAAGAATATAAGTATGTTGCGCAAATCATGAAAACGAGATGAGTACTCAAGATATTGATGAGATCAATAATGACATACGTGGTGCTGTCCGAGTATACTTTCCCAACATTTTCAAGACCAAATCCTGAGATTGTTGTATTGACACCCAAAGTTCTTACTCTTGGTGGTTTTGTATGGTCCCTAGGAATTGCAATATCTCGCCAGTCATCAATCTGTATAAGATGACAGAGCATCAAACAGAATGCAAGGAAAAACCAATAGTACAGCCCGATAAAAGCACTACCCCTTTTCGTGGAAAAATGGAAATCAACATGAACACTTAACTTAGCAGACTTTAGAACTCAGTCTTGTGCAAAAACCTTAGAGCATCTCCAACAGATGATGTAGATGTATAAATAACAAAAATATACATCACCAAGACCCAAAAAGGTCCCCCCAACAGATGATGTAGATGCAAAAAAATTACATCTGATGTAAAATGCATCACCAAGGGATGCAAATATACATCACTTAGGGGCAGATTTTACATCTAGATGTAAAACGCAGCCGCGCCGCGCGAAGCCCAAGTGACACTGGAACCTTCATTCCCCCTTCCCACCACGCGAACGCTCTGCCTTCCGCTGCACCACACCGCCCCGCCGCCCGCCCAGCACCCACCGGGCCCCGCCGCACCCCGCCGCCGCCGGATCCGCCGCTTTTCCGTCGCCCCACGCCTCGAAATCGCCGGAATCAAAGCAGCTCCGCCGCCGCCGCACCGCCCCCGATTTGAAGCATCTCCGTCCCCGCCAGCACCTGCACAGCCTCCGCCAACATCTTCCGGTCGTCTCCCTGAGACTCCGCCGCTGCCCCGCTGCCGCATGCCTCGTCTTTGGCCGAATCGAAGTCGCTCGGCCGCCGTCGCTCGATTTGGAGAAAATCTCCGTCATCGCCGCCGCCGCCGCCGAGCCGCACAGCCTCATGATGTAGTAGTTCAACTAGTTTTACATCATCTGTTGTTGCACTAGTTTTACATCATCTATTATACATCATCTGTTGGAGTTGGGTGTTTTTTGGTGATGTAATACCCACTTTTTGGTGATGTATTTTACATCATCTGTTGGAGAAGCTCTTAGAAGTCAAATTAGATATAAAAACTTTGGCAACCAATCGACAAATGGTATGTGTAAATAACAAAACATATCTTTAGAATTTTTCTGTACAGCTACGACAATGACGCCAAATCCTAGATTTTGCGTGAGAAGATCACACTTTTTTCCAACGTTGATGATAAAGGATGACTAGCTAAATTAATTATTTTAAATATAACTTACTTAATTATATTCAACAGATTATGCTAGATTAGTTAATTATTTTAAATGAACAATAGTGCAAACAAATTAAGCAGTGAATGACAAAGGAATTGGGAACCTGGAGAACTAAGCATGCAATGCATGATCCAGTAACAGCTAGATCAAGCTGGAGAGGAAGAACAGGAACTAAGCACCTACAACTTGAAGGAGGGCATCCAATAGCCCAGGAACTTTAGCAAGAGGTGTTGTATCCCGTCGGAGGTCATCCTTCTCCTTAAAAGAGAGTACTGTGAGGGCGTTCAATGCCCATAATATCTCACTCTTCAACCCACTTTGCAACGCAAGGACAATTCTTTTATTGTTGTGATCTGAAAAATTCACAACAAAAAGAAGTTAACTTGCCTTCTGCCAAATAGTCATGCAGGTAACCATTAAGCATACTAGAAAAGACAGATCATGCATTTCAAGCTCATGTCACAGAAGTGAGGCATCATCTGTATCAAATGGGACAAAAAATTACTAACAGGCCAACAACCTGCTTGTCTGAGTAAACTGGAACAACAAGGGCTGTCTGCATTTGTGACAAGGGAGAGACAGACAGCTGGTCACAGAGAAAATAAAAGATATATACAGCGACGCAATTCCTCAACTACTCAGCCAAAATATATCTTGTTTGATGACTGGGAAAACCACAACACATGTACATGCATTCACAGCCCATGCTCGAGTTCATTCACATTTTCTCGTGCAAGCACAAATGGAAACATGAAAATTAATCATCATGCAGGCTCAGTTTGTGGTTGCTATGATATGCTGTGTGCTGCTAATTTCTTGGCTGTTGTGGAAAAAGAAGATATTAAAACATATAGATATAGTACAATGGATAAAATAAACGTAGATAGATCCTCTTATCCAATCATTGATCTTTCACATTTCACATTTCATCTTAAATGCAGATAAACCAAACACAGGTTGACCTCTTGCATTTCATCTCAAATGTGCAGAGCACAAAAAGTCTGTTTCCAACTTGGCCAAGAAAAAAAAATAGGTATTCAAACACACAATTACGCAAAGCGTGCTCAACCCAACGGGATTATCATGATCCAACATAATGCGAAGAGAAGCCATGAAATATTGGCAGTAAACCCCACCAAAGTATTGTATGCTGAAGAGATAAATGTGATTAAACATCACTAATGGACTTCTGCATTTGCTACAAACTATTTTCCCGTAATATGCAACTTTTCCCTAAGAATAAAACAAGTTTCATGTTCACGTTTATTGTACGATTTTGATCAATCTAAAAAAGCCTAGGTATCTATCATGGTTAGAGCAGCCTCAGCTCGGTAAGTATCCTATAGATTAGTCATTGTTCCGCTGAAGCCAGAATTACGTGTCCAAGAATTGGAACAGGGAAGATCTAACCTGAAAGTAATCTTGCTAGGTGCTTTGGTTTTTTTGCAGCACACGGCTTCAAAAAGCATATGCTTGTGTGCTCAAATATTATCTATTAGGATCAAATTTGCTACCAGCTTGGGAAGGCATATGATTTCCGACTGAAGCTGGTTTGTGAGGTATGAGCCGGGATCTGAAGGGGGCAGAAGAATGATAAGGTCTCTCGGTTTCAACAGTAACCCTTGATCTTTAACTTCTTTATCATGCAGCTGATGGCAGTTTTTTTAATAATTCCAACATTACACTTGACAATCACGAGATATGGTGATTCCCAACAAGACATCCACAAGACATAATTAACTGAGGCGAACCAGCACTCAGAGTCAAAGCGTCCCTCTGTTTTCCCATAACGTGGGCTCTGGTACGCAAATCTTAGATCCAAGGCTTAACACATGTGTTTCGTTTCAATAGTTGGCATGTAATTACTCGACAGTATTGCAGCTGCAGCTGAAATAGAGAGTTCCTGATTTCCCCCCAACAAGTCGACTCCAATTGGAGGGTCCAACACGTGGTTTGCCACCATTGATGTCCTAGAACCCACCGGATTCTCGGTTTGAAGGTTAATAAGAGGCGAAGGAGACGCTCACCGGAGAGAGCCGTGAGGACATGGAGGGAAGGTCCGACGAGGGCGGCCGGCGCCGCCGGGTCGCCGACGGCAGCCGCGGCGGCCGCGGCTGCAGCCCCGCTGCCGGTGGTGCTTCCGAACGGGCGGCCGCGCTTGGCCGCGGCGGAACCGCCGCCTCCACCGGACTTGCCCGTCTGCTTCTGCATGGCTAGGGTTTTGGAACTCTTCACTTAGCTCGGAGGAGGTTCGGGCGTGGAGGTAGAAGGGGAGCAGGGTGCGTCGGCAGACAGGTAAAGTGTGGAAATAGAGCCCGTTTCACCCGTCGAATTGCGATCGATCGTGCAGAGGGTGTTGATTCAAGTTTTTTTTTTTCAGGTTGTCATTTTCTGAAGAAAAAAAAACATAAGTTCAAGTCAGGACAATGAAAAGTAGATCTAGAAAAGAAAAAGAAAATGGTAACGAAATCATTACCAAACATATAGTACTCTTTGAGATATACTCCTCATGATCAAGTTTATAAGTCAATATCAAGTGATACCACCAGTTACATACTCCCATGATAACAACCTGAAAAGGTTAAATTTAATAAACACTACAAAAAGTTCCATAAAAAAATTGTGAATGTTCATAACACATGTGTCTACAACTCCTAAAAAGATCAGAACGAAATTCAAAGTACATATAAAGGAAAGAAAAGGAAAAATTCAGCATCAACAGTGTCAATAAAAACAAAAGCATGGATAGTATTAAAAAAACTACAGTGTTCACATCTTTTTGAGGAAAGGCCATCATGGCTAGCTTTATTGAAATCAAATAATAGATACATCGTCTACGAGCTTGCTGACCAACACGTCAGGGGGCTCGTTCATCCAAACCAACGAGATCTTATTACAATAACTATAGTTTGCTAGCACATGCGCTGCTTGATTCGATGATCGATAACAATGTTTATAGATGACCTTCCCAATTAATGTAGCCGTGTCCACACACTCCGTGAAAATTGTTGCCGCTGCGTCCCACCATCTCGACTGACCGGTACAAAAGTTGATGACTTGCGTAGAATCAGACTCAGCTTCCAATTGATTGAACCCAAGAGAATTAGCTAGTTTAAGACCATCCCTCATGACCATAGCTTCAGTTGTGACAACATCAGCAGCAAACGGAATAAATTTGCAAGTAGCCGCAATAAAATTACCTTTTTCATCTCATATTATCGCTGATGTTGCTCCCATTCCTTCATCCTGATAGTACGCCGCATCTACTTTCACTTTCACAAATTTGGGGTTGGGTTTAACCCATTTATATTCCTGAGGCCTGAAGGTTTTGGTAAATGCCTTCTCATAATTGCTTGCAATGGCCAGTACAGAGATCGGCCATCGGACTATCGGAGGGACAGATTCATTATGTGTAATACGCCTTCTTATCCACCATAAGTACCAGCAGGCGACCGCGATTACCTGCTTAAAATTCAGACTTGGTTCAAGGATTTGGGGACTATCCGGCATTAGAAACAAATATTCCAAGATCGCTGAACCGGATCTATCAACAACACTGGCATGGTCAATTATCTCAGACATCCTCAAGCATCGCCACATCTCCTTAGCATGCAGACAAGTGAAAAGCAGGTGGCAGAGATCCTCGGCACCTTGGTGGCATATCGGACATGCTCCATTGGTCCCTGTATGCCTATTCATTAGTATTGACTTTAGAGGGATTATTCCATGCAATACACGCCAGCAAAAGATCTGAACTTTACGAGGAATATTTAATTTCCAGAGTATACTCCATATTGCCAAAGGGGTAGAGCCACTCGGGACTGAATTAATATTTGTATGTTCTCTGAAGGTATACATCCACTATATTTTAGACGCACTTCGGACAGAAAAAGTTCCAGTTTTATTTGCATGCCATGCGATAAAATCATCAAAAGCTTGGCGGTTTAGCGGGATTTGTAAGATCCTTCGCACATCCACGAGATTGAAGATATTAGTGAGCAGTTCCTCGTCCCAGATTCCAGTATTTGGGTCGATGAGATCACTAACCTGTGATAAAACTGTTTGGCCACGGGGTGTAATTATTTTCCTGTCTGGGCTAGCCGGAATCCATGGATCACACCAGATGTTTACAGTCTCACCCGATCCAATTCTCCAGATGTAACCCTTCTTAAAAGTTTCTAGACCTTTCAAGATACTTTGCCAAGTGAAAGACACCCCCTGTTTCGGTGTAGCTCGTAGCAAACTCCCATTTGGATAATATTTAGCTTTCAAAACCCGAGCACAGAGGGAGTCTGGGTCTGTGATTAATCTCCAACATTGTTTAGCCAACATGGCTAAGTTAAAAGAATAAAGGTCCCGAAAACCCATACCACCTTCGCTCTTTGGAAAACAGAGTTTCCACCATGAATACCAGTGCATCTTTCTATTCTCTTCATCATCACCCCACCAGAATTGAGCTATTACATCTGTGATATCCTTGCAAACACCCTTAGGTAAACAGAAAACTGACATAGCAAAAACAGGGATGGCTTGGGCCACCGCCTTAAGTAGAATCTCTTTACCTCCAGTGGATAACTGTTTCTCCATCCAGCCGATCAATCTAGCTTTGATTCTTTCTCGAAAGTGTTTGAAGCAATCACTTCTGTCTGCATCCACAATAGCAGGTAGGCCAAGATATCTATCTGATAGTGCTTCAGTTACAATATGTAAAATTTCACAAACTTCAGTTCTGGTTACCACAGGTGTATTTGGGCTAAAGAAAATACTTGATTTTGATAAGCTCACCATCTGACCTGAACTTTGGCAATAAGTGTCTAGTACATGCTGTAAGGAAGTTGCATTTAGGACATCCGCTTCCATGAGAATTAGAGAATCATCAGCAAATAAAAGGTGTGAGACTGATGGTGCATTTCTGCACACTCTAACCCCATCAAGGCCACCAACTTCTTTTTCAAACTACAACATACTAGAGAGACCTTCTGCACAAATGAGGAAAAGATATGGGGATAGGGGATCCCCTTGTCTAATGCCTCTAGATGGAACAAACATATCTGTTTCTTGAGAGTTAAAACAAATCTTATATCTCACAGAGCTTACACATGCCATAACCATATCAATCCATTGCTCATGGAACCCAAGTTTTTCCATCATACTTCGAAGAAAAATCCATTCAACCCGATCATAAGCCTTATGCATATCCAACTTCACAGCACATAACCCAGTTTGTCCAGCTCTCTTATTCTTAATCTTATGCACACATTCGTAAGCGATAAGAACATTATCAGTAATAAGCCTGCCAGGCACAAATGCACTTTGTGTAGGAGAAATGATTTCTGGCAAAATACTCTTTAACCTCCCTGCAAGCATCTTAGATATGATTTTATATAATACATTGCATAAGCTAATTGGTCTATATTAAGTTATCATCTCCGGATTGTCAACCTTGGGTATAAGAACGACTGAGGTGTCATTCCATTCAGCTGGGATCTGTTTTGAGTTGATGGCTAATAAAACCTCTTGTGTAATCTCATCACCCAAAACATGCCAGAACTTCTTAAAAAATATTGCATGTAGACCATCAGGCCTGGTGCCTTTAGGTCCCCTATACTGAACACTGCCTTTTTCACATCATCTGCTGTGAATGGAGCAAGTAACATGTTATTCATTTGAACTGAAACTTTAGTTTGCACCTTATCAATGATCTCATGATTAACCTGCTGCACCTCATTGGTAAATAGATTAGCAAAATAATTCTGTATGTGTGAGTTGAGATCAGCCATACCTTCCACTAAATCACCATTTCCATCTTTAAGTTTTTTAATCATATTTTTCTTTCTCCTCACCGAAGCAAAGGCCTGGAAAAACCTTGTGTTTCGGTCCCCATTCTTCAACCAAGTAGCCCTTGATCGCTGAAGATGATGGATTTCTTCTATTTCCAGTAGGTATTCGACCAACTCGGCTAATTCTTTCCTCTTGATCTCTGTTTCATCATTTATAGGGCCCATCATAATTTTTTCCAACTCTCTCTGCACCTTCTTTAACCTTTTCTTGGGTTTCTTAAGTACTCGTTGGTCCCAGTCATGAAACAGGCTATGCATCTGACTTAACTTGCTATGGATATTCTGTGCATTAGGGTCAGCGCCCACTTTGTTCCAAGCTTCCAGTACCGTATCACTGAATTCTTTTTCATGCAGCCATCTTGCTTCGAATCTTTTCACCCCCGCTGCTACGTTTATGTTCTGCACATAAAACTCTGTATCCACTAGAAGAGGCCGATGATCAGAGTGATTATAGTATTTATTCTCGAGTGCTACATGGGGGTATAACTGTGACCATGACTCATTAATGAGCCCTCTATCCAGTCTTTCTCTAATTCTGCCCCTCTGCCATGTGTAACCATCACCTACATATCCCATGTCTCTGAGATCACAGTCATCTATAGCCTGCTGAAATGCTTGCATATATTGTGGAGGTCGTGGGTTCCCTCCTTCCTTTTCACTTAGATTTTGTATTTCATTCAGGTCTCCAATCAACAACCAGGGGAGATTCTGACTCTGATGTAATGATCTCATATGGTCCCAAGTTTTATATTTGTTCTCCCAACGAAATTCGCCATACATACCAGTCAATCTCCAAATACTGTTATTACTTTCCTCTATTGTCACATCAATGAACATTGGGTCTAAGTCCAGTCTATTTACTTTAACCTCTTTCTTCCAAAGCAATAGCAAGCCACCTTTCCTACCGTCACTTGGACATACAAACTTTTGATCCATTTTTAATTTTCTCCTTAAACACTCTGCCGGATAGCTGTCAAGGTGTGTCTCCGACAAAAACATCACATCGGGATTGTAACTTCGCTGGACCTCCAGCAAAGCACGAACTGCCGGGGCATTCCCGAGCCCCCGACAGTTCCACGCTAGTAGTTTCATTGATCCCGGCGATCACCCTCGAGGGGCGTCGCCGATCCTGAATTAACTGTACTATTTGGGTTAGTGTCCACAGCCTGACCATCTATTCCCCTAAGCTTCTTTCTGCTCGCGTTCTTTTGGGGTGTACCTGATACTGATAGTGAGAGACTTTTTTCCTCCCCATCTATTTCTCCTTCAAAAAGATTTACTTTTTCCGCTACTGTTACTGATTCTGGCTCCTTGGCAGCCTTGGTAGCTACAAACGGGATAAGAGTTGTTTGATCAGTTTCAGTGTTACCAGTCACGACCAGGGGAGCCCTTGAGTTACTGTCAACCGCAATCCTTTTCCCTAAGATGTTATCTGATGTTGTGGTCATTCGCAAGTCCCGATCTTCAGGATCTGTGATGGTATCCCCTTCATTTGATCCTCCGGGGACTACATCTGTAGCATGGACATAATTGTGTCGCCAAATTACAGGGCCAGACCCTTCATTGTTCGGTTCAGTAGGGTGATAATAAGAATTGTTTCCACTTCCTCGACCATTACCACGGCCAAAACCTCGCCCGCGGGTAGTATAATCATCCCCGCTTCCCTGTCGATCACCTGTCCCACGCCCTCCACGACCGCCTCCTCTGCCTCTCCAGGGAGCTAGCAGGAAATTTCCCCATTCAAACTTTGATTTATCGTGTTCTCCCGTCCCGCATTCTTCATGCCAATGTCCCATCAAACCACAAGCATGACAGAAGGTCGGCAGTTTCTCAAATTTCACAAGATACTTTTCTGTTTCTCCTCCCTTTGTAATACCAACAGCTCTAGTCAGTTTTTTGTTTACATCAAGTTTCACTCTAACCCTTATAAACTCCCCGATGAAACCATTTGGTAGTGTTACCTGTACCTCTGTAACGCCCCGAGACTGATGTGCCAGGTGTCCTCCAGTTATTCGCAGTCTTTGCCATGTCATTTGCTTGCGTGTCGCATCTTGTCATGTCATCATGTGCATTGCATCATCATGTTTTCAAAACTTGCATCCGTCCCGGCCTCCTCGTTCTCTCCGTTGTCCGTTCTGAGCCCAGACACACTTGCACGCGCCCGCGACATGTCCGAAATAGTATTTTATAAGTGGCTGGAAAATGTTCTCGGTATGGGATGAGAGTTGACGTGTGGTCTTATTATGGTGTAGATAGACCGCCTGTCAAGTTTCATCACATTCGAAGATTGTTTGATGCCCCAACGGATAACTATAGCGGCAGTATAGCCGGTCTAACGTCGGACATTTTCGGTCTCCGGAAACAGTTGCCGGGCTGCACTCCTTCCCTTTCATCTCAGCCCAACCTCCTCTTCACAGCCCACCAAACCCCACTCCGACCGGAGCCATCGGATCGCGATCGGAGGGTCCGAAAACCCCCCTAAATCCCCTAACCCTAGCTCTTTTGCTATATATGGATACCTCCTTGTCCATTTCAGGCAACCTAGCCTCCCCCTACCCTCAGCCGCCACCTCCCACCTCGTTTTCAGCACCGGCCGCCCCTTCTCCGCCACTTTGGCACCGTCCCTGAGGGTAGAAGCCGCCAGCGCCACCGCTCCTGGCCATCCATGATGCGCCACGTCACCCCTCCAGCGCCCCCATCCACCGCGGCCCGCTCAGGCCCGTGCGGGGCCCGCCCGAGCCCATCCAGGGCCTGAGCGCCTCCCGCTTCCTCGCTCCCGATCTGGTTCGAGGGGAGGAGCCCCGTGATCCAGAACCCCGCCGCCGTCTCGATTTGCCTCGCTTTGCCGGCCACCTGAGACGCCGCCGACGAGCACCAGCAGGCCGTTCCCGCCGCCCTGCTCCTTCCCCATCTCCTTTCTCCCTTGCTCTTCCTCTACTCTAAGCCATGCACTGCCGCCATTTTTGCAGGATCCACCGCCGAGCTCGTCGCCGGCCTCCTCAGCCTCGCCCGTCACCGTTGACCGCGTCCGGTGCCGGATCCGAGCTCCCCACGTGCCGATTTGCTCGTTCCCGGCCTTCCCCGCCTTGTCCCGTCGACGTCCTCGCCAGACCACCGCCGCCGCCACGCCTGTTCCCGCCTCTGCTTCGAGTAGGAGGAGCTCGCCCGTCACCGTTGACCGCGTCCGCATGGGCTGCGTCTCCGCGGCCCAGATCCGCCGACCCACCACCCTGCTCCCCCTTCAGCCTGTTGGCCCGATGTGAGCAGCCCCTCCAGCGCCTCCCCTATGCACTTCTGGGCCTGCTAGTTTCGGCCCATGGCATGTTTTTTTCCGTTCTACGATTTGTCCATTTATCCAGAGATAACCAGTTTTACAGGAAGCCCCCTAGACTTCATGCATTTAATAACTCCACAACCATGCATCGGATCTAAATAAATTATATATGAAACTTGCTTAGAATTTCATCTAGTTTCATAATATGCAACTTTCATCCATGTTTAACATGTTTAAAATGCTGTTTGTTTAATTTTGCTTAAATGACTTGCTAAAATGCTTTAATTCGTAACTAAATAACCGTAACTCGGAATCTAACAAACTTTATATGCAAATGGGGTGGAATTTTGCCTAGTTTAACATGGTGTACTTGTTTTGCATGTTTAATAACTCTAAAATTGTGTTTAGGGCAGAACAGTACCAAACCTAATATAAGCACATGAGGATTTATCGGAATTGTTGTTCGTTGCTTCCGGCCTCTTTTAAACTTGACTAGATAGGTAGTTTTGTTATGCTTCACCTCTTGCCATGTTAACCAACATTTAATATTGTTGTGTACTTAAACGGGAGAGAACTAAATAATTGATGTGGTGTTTTGTCAATATGCATCCCGATGCATATTGAGCTCCACCTAATTTGTAGGATTGCTTGTGCACTTTGCCATGCCATGCCTCTTTAAACCGGACATGCATCATACTTGTTTGCGCATCGTGCCATGATTATGTGGTGGTTGTTTACTATGTTGTTTGCTTCTTTCCGGTGTACTTCTTCTTGGTAATCCGGTAACGTCGCGTTTGTGAGGACCCGTTCGACTACGTCCGTTTGTCTTCTTCATGGACTCGTTCTTCTTCCTTGCGGGATTTCAGGCAAGATGATCATACCCTCGAAATCACTTCTATCTTTGCTTTGCTAAATGCTCGCTCTTTTGCTATGCCATGCTACGATGCCTACCACTTGCTTTCAAGCCTCCCAAATTGCCATGTCAAACCTCTAACCCACCATGTCCTAGCAAACCGTTGATTGGCTATGTTACCGCTTTGCTCAGCCCCTCTTATAGCGTTGTTAGTTGCAGGTGAAGATTGAAGTTTGTACCTTGTTGGAACATGGAGATGTTGTTCCTTGTTGGAACATGTTTACTTGTTGGGATATCACATTATATCTTATTTAATTAATGTATCTATATACTGGGTAAAGGGTGGAAGGCTCGGCCTTATGCCTAGTGTTTTATTCCACTCTTGCCGCCCTAGTTTCCGTCATATCGGTGTTATGTTCCTGGATTTTGCGTTCCTTACGCGGTTGGGTAATAATGGGAACCCCTTGACAGTTTGCCTTGAGTAAAGCTCTTCCAGCAATGCCCAACATTGGTTTTACCATTCGCCACCTAGCCTTTTCTTTTCCCTTGGGGGTCACGCGCCCAAGGGTCATCATTATTTTACCCCCCCCCCGGGCCAATGCTCCTCTGAGTGTTGGTCCAACTGAGCGATGTCCGGGGCTATCAGGGGCAACTCTGGGCTGGCCTACCCGACGTCTGGCTCATCTGAGTGTGCCCTGAGAAAGAGATATGTGCAGCTCCTATCGGGTTTTGTCGGCACATTCGGGCGGTGTTGCTGGTTTAGTTTTACCCCGTCGAAATGTCTTATTGTACCGGGATACCGAGTCTGATCGGAATGTCTCGGGAGGAGGTATATTCCTTCGTTGACCGTGAGAGCTTGTGATGGGCTAAGTTGGGACTCCCCTGCAGGGATTTGAACTTTCGAAAGCCGTGCCCGCGGTTATGGGCAAATGGGAATTTGTTAATGTCCGGTTGTAGATAACTTGAACCTTAACTTAATTAAAATGAATCAACTGCGTGTAACCGTGATGGTCTCTTCTCGGTGGAGTCCGGGAAGTGAACACGGTGTTGGAGTTATGCTTGACGTAGGTTGTTCTAGGATCACTTCTTGATCATACTTTTATCGACCGTGCTTTGCCTTCTCTTCTCGCTCTCATTTGCGTATGTTAGCCACCATATATGCTAGTCGCTTGCTGCAGCTCCACCTCATACCTTTACCTTACCCATAAGCTTAAATAGTCTTGATCGCTAGGGTGCGAGATTGCTGAGTCCCCGTGGCTCACAGATACTTCCAAACCAGCTTGCAGGTGCCGATGAGACCATGCAGATGACGCAACCAAGCTCAGGAGGAGCTCGATGAAGATCTTGTCCTTTGTGTTGTTTCGTTCTAGTTGATCAGTAGTGGAGCCCAGTTGGGGTCGATCGGGGACCTTGTCGCATTTGGGGTCCTTCTTTTATTTTGGTTCCGTAGTCGGACCTTGATTGTATTTGGGATGATGTAATGCTTTATTCATGTATTGTGTGAGGTGGCGATTGTAAGCCAACTATGTATCTTTTTCCTTATGTATTACATGGGTTGTGTGAAGATTACCTCATTTGCGACATTGCTTTCAATGCGGTTTTGCCTTTAAGTCGTGCTTCGACACGTGGGAGATATAGCCGCATCGAGGGCGTTACAAGTTGGTATCAGAGCCTTCCCCGACCTTAGGAGCCCCATTGCTTGATCGTTTTTAGCAGCCGAGTTGTGTCTTGAAAAAAATGTTTTGAGTCATTTAGGAATTATATATCGGAGAGTTTAGGAATTCTTTTTACTTCCCAGTCTCCTCATCGCTCTGGTAAGGCATCCTGACGTAGAGTTTTGACTCTTCTCTTCTCAAATTTCACTAAAAAATCTTTTAGGATCACGCGGGTATCTTGGAATCGTTCCGATGGTTTTGTGACGAGAACATTGTCTTGGTGCCTCCTGTCAGGGGTTTTGTGGAAGTGTCCCGGGGAGTTGAGCTCTGAGGTGTTGTCGTCATAATTTTATCGTTGCAGTTCTGGAATACCTGAGTTTAGTACGTCGACATCAAAAATCTCTTTTATGCAGTTCGTTGGTGAGATAACCTCGACGCCACCCAGTACTGGGGCGGGAGTTCGGGAGTATCCCATAACTTGTATAACGGATGCTTTTCGAAGGTTGAGGTAGATGATTTCCGAAGGTTTCTTGGTTATGTGTTGAAGGATGGATACAGCTGGATGTAGGATTTGCTAGTTTTGGGTGAGATATTATGCTTCCCCTGTATCCCCAACACCTGATTGCATAACCGGAAAAATTTCGGGAGTTCATAGGTGGGAATTCAAGTAGCTCTTAGGATATCTTCCGACAGATGTATGATATGAAATTGGGGTTCAACGTCTAGTGGTCCGCCTATTCACGGTCGGTTTTACAGTGGTCTCGTTGTGTCTTAAAGAGTCCTTGGCTATGCCGACTCGGGGACGCTTCGTATGTCATGTGCACTACCTTGTACATGATGGTGCTGTACGATCGAGCCCGTGTAGGCCCCACCACAAAAACTTCGGACGAAATCTCTATCATATGTTTGTTCCGGCTTATTCTGCAAGCCAATCCATTGTTTTATTTTGAGTTGTGGTATTCGAGTTGCTTCAATGTCAAGTGTTGATTCCATACCTTTCCTAAGCGGTGTTCTCATATTCCTATGGGAATACTAATCCTCCTTGATGATCGAGTGTGTCATCTTAATTTCTTTTCAACCGGTGTGTTTCTCTTCTAGTGGATCCGATCACTTCAACATTCGCAAGATCAATTATCAGTTCTTATCAACGGTGTTTGCTTCATCCGTTCCAAGTTGTCTTTGTTTTCCCACCCTCCCACCCTTTTTATTCAAGGACTCAGATTTCTTAATCGAGTATCCATCTTATTGATGTGAAGCCTCTCTATTCTTTTCCTTCAATGTTCTTATCCGGTGATTCTCATGAAGATACTAACGGAACTTCTAGTTTATCATTCCTTGTTCTTTTATCTTCTCCGGTGGATTCAATTCAAGCTTTCGATGTTTGATCATATTCTTTTCTGTATTTCAATGCTTTCTCATGCCGGTGCAATTCTTAATCGTTCATCTCTCGCTATTCTATTGTCCCGGAGTGCTCAAGATATCTCAAAAGGCTCGTCTTGTCTTTCAAGATCAGTTCAACCTATTTCGAGGTTGTTATCTCATTCAAGCCATTTAATTCAACCGGCGCAATCTATCTTTTAAATCATTCAACAGTGTTTTCTTTTGAGTGGGCCCTAACCCACAGGTCTTTTCCCAAGATCTTACCTGAGTCTTCTAATTTTTTCCCGGAGTTACTCACAAATTCTTTTCGAAGTTTGATGTAAGAATGATTCATCATCAGTCATATGTATTTCGCCAAGTTCTTTCAAATTCTTTTCATCATTGGCTCGACCTTTTCCAATTTTAATTCCGGAGTGTCTCAATAATTCATGGTGGTGTCTCTCATCGTCATTCTCTGTATTTGAAGACCGAAGAAGATTTTCCTCTCAATCTTGCTCCATTCTCTTCATGATTCGTGATTCTAGCTTGTTGCCTTTCTCTCATAATTGTTCAATTGTGAGAATTCTTTTTATCCATCCGAAGCAATTCAGGAGCCTTTTCAGTTTGTTTCTCTGGAGCCCATCATCTCAAATTATTCATGTCAGCTTTCAACTAGCATTCACCAAATCTCACCGGTGCATCATTCAATATTCTTTAATCAGCGCGTGATCTCTTCAGTTGTATCTAAATTCTCTTAAGCATCTTCATTCATTTGCTAATTCTTCCCGGTGTTTTCTTTATCTTCTCGTCGTTCATTTTTAATTCTTACGGTGGGTCGTTCAAGATTCTCTTCTTTCGTTTATCATATCAATTTATTTGTTATTTCTATCCTACCGGTGGTTCGTCTAATATTTTCTCAAGTTTGCGCTATATCTATCTTAATCCTTTCTACAGAATAAGTAGTATGCCAAATCCGTGGCTTATCATCAATTAAATTGGCGAAGGTTATGCATAATGTAATTCTTATTCTTGTTTCATCCATATGTTAATCTTTTCTTCCGGAGTTTGTTCACGATGATTAAATTCTTGGTTTCAAGTGCTCATCTTTCTTTTCCTGGAGTTCCAAGCTCTCTCAATTATCTCGTCGCGTAGCTCCATCTAAATCATTGCAAGGATTTCACCTTGTGTTTTCGACCTCTCTTTCCTTCCGTTTGATCATTTCTTTTATTACCGGAGTTCTTCATGAAGGTTCTTTCATGATGGTTCATCAAGGATTTATTTTCCTTTTCGAAGTGTTCATCTACATTCTTTTCTAAGGAGCTTAAGTTTCTTCATCTTGCAATCCGGAGTGCAATTCTTTTCTTCTGTATCATTTGAGGTGGTATTATGTCATTCTTGATAATTTGAGTTCATGTTTTCTTGATTCACATGTTGTCAAGAATGAGATATTTTAAATCCATCAATCTCGTCATTGGAGTTATCTTGGGTTATATTTCACCTAAAAACTTTCCCTAAGGATTGTTGTTAATTATGGTGCTTATAATTGACCCAAGTTCTTCTTTTATCCTCCCGGTGAATTAAGTTTCTCATCTCCTTGTTTGATATCAATCCAATCTATCGGTTCCGTTAGTGGCAGAATTTCACCTCATAGTTTTGAGATGTTTTCCATAAGCCCACTACTACCTTGCTCTTTTCGTTATTGGTTTTTCCAACAACTCCGTTCGACCCTTCGCCTAAAGATGTCTTTTCAAGCTCTTTTGGGGCAGAAGTTGGCATTTTCTTCTCCATTCTTGTATTTCAACCTTCTATTCTTTTTGTTCCGGAGGCATTGTGTGTTGCTCCTTCCGTTCCATCACCTCATTTTGACAAGATCATATTCTTTTCATACCCACCCATTTAACCGGAGTGTTGTGCCATTTTGCTCAAGTTCTTTTCGCCTTATCAAGCCTTTCATCTCTGTTCAACCGGAGTGCTGTCTGAGATCTTTCTTACCCCTTGTTACATTCATTCAATAGTTCCGGAGGCAGTGTGTCGTGATTTCATCAAGCATCTTCTCACCTTACCAAGTTCTTATTCAATTCCTTTTCTTTTCAATCGGAGTGCTGCCCGAATTTGTTCTTCCTTGTTCCTTTTCCTAACAGAGTGCTTTCAACTTCGTTCATTCTCGTTGATTCTTTCTTTCAATTGTTCAACCTCTCAAGGTTCTTTGGTTTCACTCATTGGTCAAAGAAGCAACTTAGTTTTACCTCTTCTCGTTCTATTCTGTTGTTCCTCCAGTGCCATTCTAGATCTCGGGACGAGATCCTCTCGTAGTGGTGGAGTGTTGTAACGCCCCGAGACTGATGTGCCAGGTGTCTTCCAGTTATTCGCAGTCGTTGACATGTCATTTGCTTGCGTGTCGCATCTTGTCATGTCATCATGTGCATTGCATCATCATGTTTTCAAAACTTGCATCCGTCCCGGCCTCCTCGTTCTCTCCGTTGTCCGTTCTGAGCCCAGACACACTTGCACACGCCCGCGGCATGTCCGAAATAGTATTTTATAAGTGGCCGGAAAATGTTCTCGGTATGGGATGAGAGTTGACGTGTGGTCTTATTATGGTGTAGATAGACCGCCTGTCAAGTTTCATCGCATTCGGAGATCGTTTGATGCCCCAACGGATAACTATAGCGACAGTATAGCCGGTCTAACGTCGGACATTTTCGGTCTCCGGAAACAGTTGCCGGGATGCACTTCTTCCCTCTCATCTCAGCCCAACCTCCTCTTCACAGCCCACCAAACCCCACTCCGACCGGAGCCATCGGATCGCGATCGGAGGGTCCGAAAACCCCCCTAAATCCCCTAACCCTAGCTCTTTTGCTATATATGGATACCCCCTTGTCCATTTCAGGCAACGTAGCCTCCCCCTACCCTCAGCCGCCACCTCCCACCTCGTTTTCAGCACCGGCCGCCCCTTCTCCGCCACTTGGCGCCGTCCCTGAGGGTAGAAGACGCCAGCGCCGCCGCTCCTGGCCATCCATGATGCGCCACATCACCCCTCCAGCGCCCCCATCCACCGCGGCCCGCTCAGGCCCGTGCAGGGCCTGAGCGCCTCCCGCTTCCTCGCTCCCGATCTGGTTCGAGGGGAGGAGCCCCTCGATCCAGAACCCCGCCGTTGTCTCGATTTGCCTCGCTTCGCCGGCCACCTGAGATGCTGTCGACGAGCACCAGCAGGCCGTTCCCGCTGCCCTGCTCCTTCCCCATCTCCTTTCTCCCTTGCTCTTCCTCTACTCTAAGCCATGCGCTGCCGCCATTTTTGCAGGAGCCACCGCCGAGCTTGTCGCCGGCCTCCTCGGCCTCGCCCGTCACCGTTGACCGCGTCCGGTGCCGGATCCGAGCTCCCCACGCGCCGATCTGCTCGTTCCCGGCCTTCCCCACCTTGCCCCATCGACGTCCTCGCCAGACCACCGCCGCCGCCACGCCTGTTCCCGCCTCTGCTTCGAGTAGGAGGAGCTCGCCCGTCACCGTTGACCGCGTCCGCATGGGCTGCGTCTCCGCGGCCCAGATCCGCCGGCCCACCACCCTGCTCCCCCTTCGGCATGTTGGCCCGATGTGAGCAACCCCTCCAGCGCCTCCCCTATGCACTTCTAGGCCTGCTAGTTTCGGCCCATGGCATGTTTTTTTTTTCGTTCTAAGATTTGTCCATTTATCCAGAGATAACCAGTTTTACAGGAAGCCCCCTAGACTTCATGCATTTAATAACTCCACAACCATGCATCGGATCTAAATAAATTATATATGAAACTTGCTTAGAATTTCATCTAGTTTCATAATATGCAACTTTCATCCATGTTTAACATGTTTAAAATGCTGTTTGTTTAATTTTGCTTAAATGACTTGCTAAAATGCTTTAATTCGTAACTAAATAACCGTAACTCGGAATCTAACAAACTTTATATGCAAATGGGGTGGAATTTTGCCTACTTTAACATGGTGTACTTGTTTTGCATGTTTAATAACTCTAAAATTGTGTTTAGGGTAGAACAGTACCAAACCTAATATATGCACATGAGGATTTACCGGAATTGTTGTTCGTTGCTTCCGGCCTCTTTTAAACTTGACTAGATAGGTAGTTTTGTTATGCTTCACCTCTTGCCATGTTAACCAACATTTAATATTGTTGTGTACTTAAACGGGAGAGAACTAAATAATTGATGTGGTGTTTTGTCAATATGCATCCTGATGCATATTGAGCTCCACTTAATTTGTAGGATTGCTTGTGCACTTTGCCATGCCATGCCTCTTTAAACCAGACATGCATCATACTTGTTTGCGCATCGTGCCATGATTATGTGGTGGTTGTTTACTATGTTGTTTGCTTCTTTCCGGTGTACTTCTTCTCGGTAATCCGGTAACGTCGCGTTTGTGAGGACCCGTTCGACTACGTCCGTTTGTCTTCTTCATGGACTCATTCTTCTTCCTTACGGGATTTCAGGCAAGATGATCATACCCTCGAAATCACTTCTATCTTTGCTTTGCTAGATGCTCGCTCTTTTGCTATGCCATGCTACGATGCCTACCACTTGCTTTCAAGCCTCCCAAATTGCCATGTCAAACTTCTAACCCACCATGTCCTAGCAAACCGTTGATTGGCTATGTTACCGCTTTGCTCAACCCCTCTTATAGCATTGTTAGTTGCAGGTGAAGATTGAAGTTTGTACCTTGTTGGAACATGGAGATGTTGTTCCTTGTTGGAACATGTTTACTTGTTGGGATATCACATTATATCTTATTTAATTAATGCATCTATATACTGGGTAAAGGGTGGAAGGCTCGGCCTTATGCCTGGTGTTTTGTTCCACTCTTGCCGCCCTAGTTTCCGTCATATCGGTGTTATGTTCCCGGATTTTGCGTTCCTTACGCGGTTGGGTAATAATGGAAACCCCTTGACAGTTCGCCTTGAGTGAAGCTCTTCCAGCAATGCCCAACATTGGTTTTACCATTCGCCACCTAGCCTTTTCTTTTCCCTTGGGGGTCGCGCGCCCAAGGGTCATCATTATTTTACCCCCCCTCCCCGGGCCAGCGCTCCTCTGAGTGTTGGTGCAACTAAGCGATGTCCGGGCTACCAGGGGCAACTCTGGGCTGGCCTACCCGACGTTTGGCTCATCTGAGTGTGCCCTGAGAAAGAGATATGCGCAGCTCCTATCGGGATTTGTCGGCACATTCGGGCGGTGTTGCTGGTTTAGTTTTACCCTGTCGAAATGTCTTGTTGTACCGGGATACCGAGTCTGATCGGAATGTCTCGGGAGGAGGTCTATTCCTTCGTTGACCGTGAGAGCTTGTGATGGGCTAAGTTGGGACTCCCCTGCAGGGATTTGAAGTTTCGAAAGCCGTGCCCGCGGTTATGGGCAGATGGGAATTTGTTAATGTCCGGTTGTAGATAACTTGAACCTTAACTTAATTAAAATGAATCAACTGCGTGTGTAACCGTGATGGTCTCTTCTCGGCGGAGTCCGGGAAGTGAACACGGTGTTGGAGTTATGCTTGACGTAGGTTGTTCTAGGATCACTTCTTGATCATGCTTTTATCGACCGTGCTTTGCCTTCTCTTATCGCTCTCATTTGCGTATGTTAGCCACCATATATGCTAGTCGCTTGCTGCAGCTCCACCTCATACCTTTACCTTACCCATAAGCTTAAATAGTCTTGATCGCGAGGGTGCGAGATTGCTGAGTCCCCGTGGCTCACAGATACTTCCAAACCAGCTTGCAGGTGCCGATGAGACCATGCAGATGACGCAACCAAGCTCAGGAGGAGCTCGATGAAGATCTTGTCCTTTGTGTTGTTTCGTTCTAGTTGATCAGTAGTGGAGCCCAGTTGGGGTCGATCGGGGACCTTGTCGCATTTGGGGTCCTTCTTTTATTTTGGTTTCGTAGTCGGACCTTGATTGTATTTGGGATGATGTAATTCTTTATTCATGTATTGTGTGAAGTGGCGATTGTAAGCCAACTATGTATCTTTTTCCTTATGCATTACATGGGTTGTGTGAAGATTACCTCACTTGCGACATTGCTTTTAATGCGGTTATGCCTCTAAGTCGTGCTTCGACACGTGGGAGATATAGCCGCATCGAGGGCGTTACAACCTCCTCCACCATACCAATACGGCTTGCAAGGTTCTGTAAAGCACTCTTGCTTTTGAGCACTCCATCCGGCAACTTATGAATTTGACACCATATCTTCAATCTGTCCAGCTTGATTTTTTCAGGGTTTGAAAACCCATCATACTCCGCCATGATTAGAGCAAATCCATGGAAGTCCCAGGGCCCTTGGTGCATGGCCTTGTTCCAATCGCCAAGACAATTGAATTGAATCGAGAACAGGTTCGCATTGATTCTTCTCCATACAACGGCCTGGGCAGGGTTCCACGCCGCTTTCATATCCCCTATCAATGCACTCTGACTGAAACTCTTCCCTGTCAAGAGCCGGCCAAGTGCCAACCACTTCGGTTTAATCTCATCAATATCGATCTCATCTTCCCAAACTAGGTCATCCGCCTCATCATCCTCTAGATTCAACCTCTCCAAGATTTTGCTGGTATCCTCCATCTGCTGACTACCTGATCCGCTGCTATTTCCATCAGTCGCCATGCCGATTCCTCCAAACCTTAGATCACAGGCGATTGCTTCACCAGCCACTGCCGCATGCACAACAAGAGGTAGGGGAAGGTCGCGTGTGGGGGATTTGTCGGGGAAACAATGGTAACTCACGGCGGCTACGCCGTAGCCGTCGGAGGACTGGAGAACCCTAGGGACGAAACCTAGGGGGAAAAAACTTCCTAATGGGGACTGAACATGTCTTGTCCCATACACTGTTCACATCTTGATTTGTCTTTTTTGTTTCTTGATGTGTACTTTGAATTTGGATCTGAAATATTTATTAAAAAACTACACTGTTCACATTTACAAAAAAAATGATTTTCTGTACCGTTTGAAATTGATTGTTCTTTTTTCAAATTGGGGCCATGGGAGCATATTAGTGAAAGACCTTGACCATTAATTGATTAACAAAATATGATGTACATGCATATAATTTAGATCACTATTTTAGTGACCAAATCCCTCTCATATTTCTTTACAGAGGGAATACATCATAGAAGCTTCTCTTGAATGGTGAATCCAATAACTTTTTTTCCGAACATGTAACTAACGTCTTCGGCTCGCTTCAGTGTTTGTAGTCGTCGATAGGTGGTCTACGGATCTGGATGTAATTTTTATTATTTCGAGTGTTCATTGTACTACCATGATTGAAGATGAGTAGATTGAAAGTTTTTTCCGCAGAAAAAAACTAATATTTTGTTGATCAAATTACGGATGAGAATCCGGAGTAGCTCGTGCTGCTTAGAGATTTCTTCTATAAATATATGCTTTCAAGGGCTAGTCCCCTTGTTTTTTCTGATTGAAATACATGCGAGACTTGTAAATCTGAACCGACCGGAGGGAGTATGGGAGTATACATGTCGTCTATTTCCAACTCAATAAAAAAACATGCTGGCTATTTATTTATTTTGGAAAATTTCTAATCTATTTATCGTACAATGAATACTAAAAAAATTACATTCAGATCCATAGACCACATAGTGACGACTACAAGCACTGAGGCGAGTCGAAGGCGCGCCGCCCTCATCGCTCCTCCATCGTCGGAGTCGGGCCCAACTTGTTGTAGTAGACAGTCAGAAAGTCGTCGTGCTAAGCCCTGTAGGACCAACGCACCAGAATAGCAACCGCCGCAGATGAAAAATACCGTAGATCAGAAGGATCCAACACGAAGACACACAAACGTAGACGAACAACGACAAGATCCGAGCAAATCCACCAATGATAGATCCACCGGAGACACACCTTCACACGCCCACCAACGGTGCTAGACGCATCGCCGGAACGAAGGCTAAACGGGAAGACCTTTATTCCATCTTCAAGAAGCCGCCGCCGTCTTGTCTTTCTGAGCAGGACACAAACCCTAACAAAACTAGAAGAAATCACTAAAAACGAAGCCCTCCTAATGACCCTTGCCGAGATCCACCGTGCCCCATGATCCTAGGGCCACCGGAGAGGAGGCGGATTGCAGCAGCACCGGCAGGAGGCAGGAAGCCAGAAACCCTAGCTTTTTTGTGGAGGAGGTGGCGGCTAGAGATCTAAGCGGAAGTGCACCTGTTGCCTCTGTTTCTTGATCCTGCACTAACATGCCGGCTATTTACCACATTCCCTGTTAATAGTCAATTTAAACTAAGTGGCTACGTCAGCCTGAGATACATACATGCACAAAGCGTGAGCGTGTGTTCGGCAACATACGCAGCAAACTTAGCAGGCTCAAAAAATACAAACTGCTCGCCAAGGAGCAGGAAACCTTCTACAAATTCAAGCCCTGTTTGGATTATCATTTTACTTTGAAATACCCCTGTAAAAAATGCATGCCTTGCCTCGTCATTCTGTTTCCAGCTCAAAATTACTCAGTGGCCGGTATGATACAGGCGTAAGTTAAACACCTCCGTTTGATTACACCGTTGACCGTTCCCAAGCGCGCCCTCAGGCTCCACTTGGAACTGTTGTAATTTTATACAACTGCATTTAGCTCACAGGTGTATAACAGCAGCCACAACTGATATCCTAGGTGTGTACCATAAATCGGCTGATTACGAGCCTAAACGAGGATACAAGCGTAAACATTACAGGCCTAATACAATGAACCAACCACCTCGGCGTTTTCTAACCAGCCAATGTTTTAAGGAGGGAAAACGATATTCCAAGCGGGCTCTCCGTAGCAGCGGAAAACAAGCCACGCGACGGCCAGTCACTTGAACAATTGTCAAAACGTCACCCTAGATCCTGCGATATTCCCGTGAAGTCAAGGAGTTGCCGATAAAATCCTCATGAGCGTCAATGGATGTTTCTTCCTTTTACGCAATGAAACTTCTCAGCACCGCTTCAATTTGCTTCTGTGAAAACATGAGATATCCTTTATATATTAGATCAAATATAAACAAAAGAGCGGTAAATAGGGGCAGTTGCAGTCATGTACAAGTACAAGATGTGAGTCCAGAATGTTTGGAACTAACAACCACACATTCGGGCTTTATACTACTGGCTAACCACTTGGCCTTGCAATAAACCACCATGTAAATAGAAAAGAATGCTGCAGTGGACTGCACAATCCTTTACCTTTGGACCTTATACTAGTCAGATCTGCAAGATGCCGCATTGTTGGCCTCCCGTGCGGGCAATTCCAAGGGGACCTTAGTCCTGTTAGATTTTTCAGTATCTGAAGTGCAAAAGCAAACATTAATTCATCGTTTGAAGCATTACATCTTTCTGGATAGTGAGTGGCTGCACAAATGGACTAAAGCAAGCATTGGATTATGCTTCTGAAAATACCCAAGTCACATAAAAACTAAACTAATACGTGTATTTTTGAGGAAGGATCTATCTAGGTCACCGCAGCCGAATTTTTGTAATTACCTTCTTCATTTCAGTTTTCGTCAGTGGATCGCCAATCATAGTAGACATTCGGCAAGCCCTCGAAGCAAACATAGCACGAACCCTCGAAGGGCAAACAGAATCAGTTTTATCCATCTTATAGCTACTAATTATTGAACAGTCACCTTGACTGTCAGAAAGCATGCAAATCAGCTCCTTCACATCTAAATCAAGAGAAATGAAAGTAAGTCTACAGTTTTGAGTTTTTTACGAGCGTAAAATCAGACATGGTACAACAATAAGTGATTACCTTGAACACCAAATGTAATATTTTTACTAAATGGCACAGCTTTCAAAAGATAATGACTGCCAGGAGAAGCATGCAAATCTTCTGCTAAAACAAAACCATTTTTTCTGAAACAAGGTGACAGAAGAATGTGAGCTACCTAGGATTTAATCACCTCCAAACACTATTAATTCAAACTAGAAAGATACAGCGTGTCTACAGGAGGGATGAAGGACCATGCGTGATTCAAGAATCAAGATGGTATGCACTTATCGAAAATAAATACACCTAGCTGGTGCAATTAATAATTTATCATGCATGAATTGATATTTTCAAGAACCAGATATAAGCAGAAAACTTTTTTTTTCGAGAAAACGCAAAAAGGCTTTTGCGTTTCATTATATTGAAAAGAGAGAGATAGTTTGTTACATCCTCCTAGGAGGCACCATTACAGGTGAGAAACACAAAGTAACTTCAGTGGACATCCCAGGTCTGTGGGAGGATGACACGCAGGCCTCGAGCACCCGCGGTCGCCCAGAGCGCAGCTTCTTCTTTGATCTTTGCAACCAAGACGCTAGTCGAAGGGGTGGCCGCATTGAAGACACAATCGTTGCGATGCTTCCAGGTCATCCAAGGGATCAGCAGCGTCGCGGATGTAAGTCCTTTGCGCATCAGCTTGGGCGTGGTCTGCCGCGCCGTGTGCCACCAGGTCGACAGGGAGTTTTCACCATTAGGCGCGCTGCAAGGAAGGTGCAGCCAAGACAGGATGTCGTGCCAAATCTGCTTGGTGAAGGGGCAGTCCATGATCAGGTGGTTCATCGATTCCGGCATCTGATCACATAGCGGGCAGCGAGGAGGGTGCGGCAGTCCGCGGCGAGCGAGACGATCAGCTGTCCAACAGCATCCCAAGCTAGCGAGCCAGTGGAAGAACTTCACTCGCGGGGGGGCCCAGCCTTTCCAGTTAAGTTTCCATGCCGGGCAGGAAGTAGAGCCATGGAAGGTGGCGAGGTACGCGGACTGGGCGGTGTATGTGCCAGCAGCATTCCACTTCCAATGGAGCTGGTCTGGATCAGCAGAGAGAGTGATATTCTCAATGGCCCTCCAGGTTAGCAAGTATTGGCCAATCTCTTGAATGCCAAGGGCGCCATGAATGTCTGAAGCCCATGTGTGCGCCTGAAGGCCATCGGCCACTGTTCTTATTTTGCGGCGGCGCTTGGGGATGAGGGCGTATAGCTGGGGGGCGATCTCAGAGATGGCTTGCCCGTTGATCCATCGGTCTTCCCAGAACAATGCTCGCCGACCATCGCCAAGGACCATGGAGGTGGACGCAAAGAAGAATGCACGTTCCTCACTGGAGAACTGCAGATCGAGGCCAGCCCAAGCCCTGTTTCCGTCCATGCGCGCGAACTAGAGCCATCTGGTGCGCAAGGCAAGGCCCGTGCGCTCCAGGTCATGGATGCCGAGGCCGCCTAGGCGTGTAGGGCGGCAGACGCGGCGCCAGTTCACGTGGCAGTTGCCGCCTTGAGCCTCGGTGCGGCCAGCCCAGAGGAAGCCTCTCTGGATCTTCTCTAGGAGTTTGAGGACTTTCTTCGGCGGCGCGAGCACAAGGAGTTGATGCAGGGGAATTGCACAGAGCACGGATTTGACAAAAGCGAGGCGTCCAGCCTTGTTCATGAGGTGCGCCTTCCAAGTGGGCAGCTTCCCGGCAGTCTTGTCGACGACGGGTTGTAGTTGGGCGGCAGTCGGGCGTCGCAAGGTGAGGGGGATACCCAGATAGGTGATGGGGAACTGCGCGATGGGGCATCCCAGCGTCGCGATGGCCGGAGCGACCTCCTCGTCTGCGCAACGAATCATCGTGGCCGTGCTCTTCTGGAAGTTTACCCGCAGGCCTGAAGCTCTGCCAAAAAGCTGCAGGATCTCTCTGACCGCCAACGTGTCGCTAGGCGAGGGGTGGCAGAAGAGGATGACGTCGTCGGCATAAAGCGAGATGATGGGGATCGCACGACGGGGGTGCAGCTGTTGCAGGATGTTGAGCTCGGCAGCCTGGCGAAACAAGCGCCCCAACGTGTCGACAGCAAGCACAAAGAGCTGCGGTGACACCGGGTCGCCCTGGCGGAGTCCACATCGATGCCAGATCGCCGGGCCAGGCGCGCCATTTAGGAGGACCCGGGTGCTGGCCGACGAGAGCAGGATGGCGATCCAGCCGAGGAAGCGATCACCGAACCCATATCGACGCAAGGCCTCGAAGAGGAAGGGCCATGAGACGGAGTCGAAGGCGCGGGTGAGATCAAGCTTGAGGAGGATGCGCGGAGTTCCCAGCTGGTGGAGGAGGCGCGCCGACTGTCGCACGATCAAGAAGTTGTCGTGGAGGCTGCGTCCGGGGATGAAGGCGTTCTGGATGGGACTGATCAAGTCATTCAGCTTGGGCGCGAGGCGGAGAGATAACACCTTCGCGAAGA
Source organism: Triticum aestivum (assembly GCF_018294505.1). Lineage (NCBI taxonomy): Eukaryota > Viridiplantae > Streptophyta > Magnoliopsida > Poales > Poaceae > Triticum > Triticum aestivum. The sequence continues at coordinate 361,580,651 of NC_057809.1, forward strand.
TCTTGGCGACGAGGTGGATGAGGTTGATGGGCCTGTAGTCAAACAGGCTGGCAGCGTCGGCGCGCTTTGGGATGAGCGTGAGCAGTGCCTGGTTCAGACAACTGAAACCTCGTCCACGGAGCGAATGAAGCTGCTGGAAGGCGCAGACAAAGTCGTGCTTGACGACGGGCCAGCAGGATCGAAGGAACTCCGCGGTAAAGCCGTCAGGGCCGGGCGCCTTGCGCGCCGGCAGGCGTTTGATGGCTTGCCAAATCTCATCTTCAGTGAATGGGGCCTCCAGGTCGTCGAGGGCGGCCGGCTCGATGAGATGCTGCAGGTCAAGGGCGCAATCTCGAGGTCGATCGGTCCCGAGCAGAGAATCGTAATGCGCGAAGGCCGCCGCGGCCATGTCAGTCTGGTCGGTGAGCATGGCACCGTCAACCGACAGGGAGTGGATCCTGTTCTTCTGCTTGCGATAGGTGCACTGGCGATGGAAGAAGGATGTGTTGGCGTCGCCGTCTTTGAGAGAAGAGATGCGCGCGCGCTGTCGAGCCAGAGTTCGCTCGAGCGAAGCGAGGCCAAGGTATGACAGCTTGATCTGTCGGCGGAGCCAGTCCTCGTGGGGCATGAGCTGGCGAAGCTCCTGGGCCGAGTCAAGACGCAGGAGCAGCTCGCGCGAGATCGCGAGCTGGTCGCGGATGTTGCCCACGGCGCGAGCGCTCCAGCTCGTGAGTCTGCGTGCGGTGGCCTTCATGCGCCACATTATGCGGCGGAACGGGCTCGGGTCGTCCACCGAAATCCAAGCAGCCGCAACCACGTCTTGGAAGCCGGCAATGCGCGTCCAGTATTCCTCGAATTGGAAGCGCCGGTGCACCGGGGGCGAGGGCGAGCAGTCCAGCATGAGCGGGCTGTGATCAAATACAACCGAGGCAAGGCAGCGAAGGTGGCACTTGCCGTGTCGCTCCTCCCAATCCGCGGTGCATAGTACTCGGTCGAGGTGAACCAGCGTGGGCGGGGTCTGCTCATTTGACCATGTGTATCGTCGACCATTGAGGTAAACCTCCTTAAGCGCGAGGTCGTTGATAACACGACGGAAGCGCCCCATCATGCGTCTGTTAGTATTCCCGTTGTTCTTGTCTTCGTCGCGGTAGATCAAGTTGAAGTCTCCGCAAAGCATCCAAGGGTCGTCGCAATTAGCACGGACGTCGCGGATTTCCTGAAGAAACGCGATCTTCTCCTGGTCCTGCTGCGGCCCATATACAATGGTCAGCCACCAGGGGGCGTCAACGCTCGATGGAGTCGAAACCTGGGTAGTGAGCGTGTTGGGGCTGAACATGTGATTGTCAACAATCACCATCCTGCTCTTCCAGGCCAGCAGGATACCGCCGCGAGTGCCAATCGCCGGCAGGTAAACATAGTCATCAAAGTCCGAACCAAGCGTTTCGAGGACAGTGGACATGTGGATGACTCCATCTTGGTTTCCTGGAAGCAGAAGATCGACACGTCGGTAGACACGATCAGCGAGCGAATGGCGGTGCGCCTAGCGCGGGTGTTTAGTCCGCGCACATTCCAGACAATAATCTTCAGGCCATAATCCATAAAAGCATGATCGACACAGGGGGCACAAGCGCACAGCTAGGCCTCGATCGGCCTGCCAGCGATGACCGTAGTAACCGGTGCGACAGAGGGGTCGGCGGGAAGCTCGCGCCCAACTAGTGCCGCAATGGCCGCAAGGACAGTCTTGGGGATCGGCGCGGCAAAGATGTCATCATAAGCTTTCATGGCCTCCGAGGTGATCGCCTGATCCACGTCAACGATGCCGAGCGTGCGCAGTATTTGCACCTGCGTGCGGCGTGCGGCAGTGGGCGGTGCCCCGGTCTTCGTCTTGGCCGCGGTGGCTAAGCGCCCGCGCCGAGGTTGGGCGAAGCTCAGCGGCTGTCTTCTCGGTTTACGGCCCGGAGCAGGGAGGACCGAGCTGAGCTGCCTGGTGGCCGCGGCGAGAAAGTCGCCAAGGGTCCAAGAGCTTGTCGAGGGGGCACGCGGGCGGCTGCGGCGGAGCGTGACAGGGGGGACGCGAAGCGTGTCGCACTTCCGATGGTCGGCGTTGGCGTCTGGACTACATCTTCATCCAATGGGCCGTCAGCGAGAGGGCCGGAGGGCGGTGGCCTGGGGAGTCCAGGTTTTGGGGCCTTTGAAGGATCTGCAGTTGTGTGTGGGCCGCTCCAGGGCTTGCAGGCTGGCCATCAGGCGCATCAGCAGTCGGAGCAATCAGCTGGCCATGGGTTGGCGGCTGGGCGGCACCAGGTTGGAAATCACGCGCGTCTGCCCGCGTGGATAGATCAGCATGTGGTGCGGCGGCGGTAGGCGCTGATGTGCACGAACTGACACCTTGTCCCGACAAAGGGTCATCATCCACTGTGTCGACGGGCGGCGCCATTGGTTGGGGGTCCAGGACCGCGCTGCAGGTGTGCTCAACAACAGTCGTCGTGCCCACCAGGTCGCTAGGCGACGCATGTGACGGGGCCGCGTCTGGCCCGGCGTCAGAGGTGGGGGGGGGGGGGTTGGCGCCAACAGTTGGGGGCCAGATGGGGCAGCGACATGCGTGTCCCCCTGCTGAGGCGATCTTGTCGGGGGAGTTGGCACCCGTGGTTGGGGGCCAGCAGGGGAAGCGACATGCACAGATGGGGCAGCGACATGCGTGTCCCCCTGCTGAGGCGATCTTGTCGGGGGAGTTGGCACCAGTGGTTGGGGGCCAGCAGGGGAAGCGACATGCACGGACTCCCGCTGAGGCGATCCTGTCGGCCTGGGATCTGCTGCCGCCGCAGCCTTGGCGAGCGCAGTCTCCTTTCTTTCATGCTTTTTCTTTCCTCCCCTCTTTCCTCTTTTAGCTTTGTGACGAGAGGGGTGGCCCTGGGTGCAGGCGGTGGGCCAGGCGTCCATACATCGGGCCGGCGACGGTACGGGAGGTGGCGTGTCTGCGCGCACGGCGGTGCAGACTCCGGACCAGCGATCGGCGACGGCGAGGCCGTCAGCGCGGTGCTGGCCACGGAGGTGCGTCCAGCCGGCAGTGTCGACAGCCATGCCGTCGGCACGTCCCTCCTGAGCAGCGGCAGTGCGGCGGCGCTTGCGGCCGCGGCGACGCGAACAGCCTCGTCCGGGGCCCTGGCCGGCATCGGCGTCGCCATCAGCCGCCGCGCGCCCGTCACCCGCGCCATCTGGGCGAGCTGCATGACTGGAGGGGGCGCGAGCTCGGTCGACGTCGGATCGGGCAAGGGCGATGGCGATGGGGTACATGAGGGTGGTGACTGTGGGGGCGGAGGAGGCGGTGCGTCCCGGAGTGACCTCGACGATTTCCAGCGTCGCAGCGCGGCGGATGTCGGCAGGGTCGTGCGCGCGACCAGAGAGGCGGAACGTGGCCAGGTCGGCGCGGGAGCGCGTCTGCGGATGGAGGCGCTCAATCCAGACACCGGTCCCGAGGATGTGCTCCGCCGTCGCTAAGTGCCAGGCATGGGCGGGGATGCCGCGGAGCTCGAGCTCGACGCGGTATTCGAACCCACCGGAGCCGGCGTGGGCAAGTTTGCACCATGGGCGAAGCGACAGTGAGAAGCGCGAGCAGCGGATGTAGTGGTCGCCGTTCATGCGGTCCTTGGAGGCGCGGGAGCCGATGATGATCAGGAAATCTTCCGGCTTGTGGAGGTGGGTGGTGAAGTCGCCTTCTTCAAAGCCGAACGTGGAGTAGAGGAGCTCAGCGACGTCGTCGGCGGACACCTGGGGACGAGTCCCAGTGATGGTGGCCACCATCGCCCGGCTGAGCACCTCCTCCGCTTCCTCCATCTCAACAGTGCGCGACATGATGATACGCGTTGGTGCAGCAGCGTTCACGTGCGCGACCGGAGCTGGGGCCGGTGGTTGGGGGGCGACCTGCACAACCGGAGCAGGAGCCGGTGTTTGGGGCGCGGCAGTCCGCAGGGCGGCGGGGGGGTCGCGGCCGGCGTGGTGCTCAGGCAGCCCTTGGGGCGGCGGGTGGAACGCGCCCAGCGCGGCGGTGGAAGTCGTCACATCCACGGGAGTCGTGGCCGGAGATGAGGCACCGCCGGCAGCGAATGTCATTGGTGCAGTCGCGGACGCGGTGGCGGGGGTCGAGGCAGCGGAAACAGAGCCCGGCAAGCTCTTCGGGGGACGGGTGTGCTGGCGCCGCGGCGACGGGCTCTGCGCAGGCTCGCGGCGAGGCCGACGTCGATTCCTGCGACGCGGTTGCTGGTAGCCGTCGGCGTCCACCGAGGCGCCGCGCGAGACTCGGTGCACCTCCGAGCGGGGGCCAAGGCGGGCGGAGGCGGGCAGCCTGGGGGCCGCCGGGGCGGGGCCGCCGGGCGCCGGCGCAAGGACGATGTCGCGGACGGGCGGAGCCGGCGGTGGGGTGCGAGCGACGTCGCGGTAGGAACGAGAGGGAGCCGCGCTGTCCGACCCGGAATCAGACCAGCGGCTGTCGCCGGAGGAGACGCGCTCGCCGGAGAGGGAGCGGGTGGGTGAGGGGGGGGGGGCCATGGCAGAGCGAGGGAGGAGGGCTACCGACGTGGAGTCGACGGCGGCGGGGCTGGTGGAGAGGGGAGCTAGGGGAGCGGGAGGGGCGCTAGGAGCGGAGCCATCACGCTATAAGCAGAAAACTTCCCCTTGAAGAACAAAACAACAACAGATGTATGGATATCATAGGTTATGTGTTACTCCCTCCGGTTAAGTATTAGCTGTCTAGGTAAAGTCAAACAAAAATATTTGGATCAGATAATTGAAAGCACATGTATATATTAGTCTCGGCAAGTGCTTTCGCAGAATGTATTTTTACTATGGATGTCCGGAAATCTGTTTCATGTAGCTTGGCAAGGAAATTTTGAATCATGGATACCACTTTTAACGGGTTTCATAACAATGGTCTTGATAGAAATAATAGTCAAATTTGTAGTTTGAAGACCATGCCCATGTCCAAAACAACAGCTTTTGGGGAAGAAACAGTACTTCACATGTTCTTTGAAGAACCATATACTGAATTTAACTATAACCAAACATCTGTCAAACAGGCAACTGATGGTTACTGCATTAAAGACTACACATTTCAATATTAAAGTTGTTAGATACTTAGATCCACGTTTTGAGCAGTCAGAACCGAAGTAGTAGGACAAAAGGAAATGTACCTGATAGTGTTCATGTGCATAGATACGATAACTTCTTCCTCCGGTGAAAGTTCAAGTCTCAGTGGCCTAGCGTTAGAACACAATCAGAAACCCTCCTCCAATGCAAGAGAAAAAAAATGCTACGGAAGGTATGGATAAACGTGGACATTGTAAAGTCATTCCTTGAACTACCCTACCATAACCATTCAGGCCTCCTTTGGTTCATAGGATTGGAAAATCATAGGAATAGGAAAGTCATAGGAAATGAGATGACATGCATCTCAAATCCTATGCATAGGAATAGAAAAAGAGATGCCCTTTGATTCACACCATAGGATTTTTTCCATTGAGTCTAGGCTAATGTTTGTTTTCCTATGAAATGTGGAGGATAGGAAGAATTCCTCCATAGGAATAGGATTTCATTCCTACAAACCAAAGAGCTCTGAAGGAATTTTTCCTATAGAAATCCTATCCTATGAAAATCCTATAAAATTCCTCCAAACCAAAGGAGGCCTCACTTGTTGATGTTATTTTTGCCAAGGCAAGTACCCCCTTGGGGGACCAATTTCCTTTGGTTTGGAGGAATTTTGTAGGATTTTCATAGGATAGGATTTTTATAGGAAAAATTCCTTCAGAGCTCTTTGGTTTGTAGGAATGAAATCCTATTCCTATGGAGGAATTCTTCCTATCCTTCACATTTCATAGGAAAATAAACATTAGCCTAGACTCAATGGAAAAAATCCTATGGTGTGAATCAAAGGGCATCTCCTTTTCTATTCCTATGAATAGGATTTGAGATGCATGTCATCTCATTTCCTATGACTTTCCTATTCCTATGATTTTTTAATCCTATGAACCAAAGGAGGCCTTGGTGTTGAGAAGTTCCATGTACAGAATAACACATGAAAATAATGGGGCTTGTTTACTCACTGAAGAAGAGGCTGTATGTTTAACGTTGTTGACTGTGACAGGCTCTCAAAGTTGTACTTCTCATCAGCAGCATGCTTGAGAACATAAAAAAAAACCGATATGAGGTACCTTGCGGGGTGCTACTCATATATCTTGGGATTTGTATAATGGTGTCACTGTTACACTGAAAAATATGTAGATGTACCTGATCTACAATAAATAGGTCTTGTTCCAGCTTTCCGATGATAAAACCGAGATTAAACTGCCCAACAACCTGAAGATGAGATAGTTAGTATCCTAAGAAATAACTGCATATAACACAATGCTTTGAATATTGCCACTTGTTTTACAAGAACGATGACTGTCACATTCGAGCAAATAAACAACAAGGCCATAACAACAGATTTCTTGAAAGTAAAGTCCACATCTGCAAGGTGCTTGTAAAATTGTAACAGCAACATGACCCTATGGTACTTGGCAGTTGCCTTGAACAGGAACATACTACAATTCCAATAGATCAAGTTCTCTCTCGATACAACTCCAATAAATCAAGTTCTCTCTGGATACTACAATTCCAACATCTGCAAGGTGCTTGTAAAATTGGAACAGCAACATGACCCTATGGTACTCAGCATACTACAATTCCAATAGATCAAGTTCTCTCTGGATACAACGTATGGCAAATTCTATGTATGGCCACTCCAAAAGCACCGATTGGACATAATATCCAATTTCACAAATCATGATTGCTAACATCCATTATGGCTCCTCCCAATTACTGAGTGCATCAGAACTGTTTTAACATGTCATTTCAGAAAAGAAAAACTAATCTTGCAAGGAAACTAGGCACAGTCATCACCGTTCACCTAAGACTCATTCATCAGGCAAATGGTTTAACAAATATAATGTTATATGGAACCACTGAAAGAAAATGAGAATATTAAGAACATGGAGCTATTTCAAGAACCTTCATTTCTCCAAAATTATCTTTGCTGAAAAACCTGTCCAGCTCATTGGTGGCTGCAGCTAAATAATTAGATTTTCCCTCGTCGTCATTTGGTACATAATTATCCAGTGTTGCGGCTTTATAACACCTAGGTGAAGACAATTAAAGTAGTCAAAAACCAAACTCCTGATGGCAAAAGAACTTGTTTATAACAACAGCATACGTGTTACCTTGCAGTTTTCTCAGAACAATGGACTCTGTTTTCACGTGATACAATAAAACCGCGTTTTCTTCTTCTCCTAAGCTCATCAATTGTAAACTGCACTGAATAAGATACTGATGTAGAGCACACCGAAGTGTCATTATCATGACCATCAAGTAAAGTTATATTGGACGGTGTATTTGGGGGTTCGGTATCCTTCAAACATTGATCGGGAGCACCAAAATTTGAAAGGCATCGATCATTCTGTTCATCCTGCATTGCAGCATTCATTATATAATCTATCCCACTGAACACATCTCAAAAACAACTGATTTGCGCCAAAACACAGCTTAGCTAATCAGAGAAACTAAGGAGTTGTCGAAAATGCCAGAAGTAGATTCATGATTATTGAACTGCATGCACCAAATCAATTCACCCAAAAGCTTAAACTGATGGAGAAAAGTGGGCAATATATTTCCCTATCTCGACATGGTATCAACGTGGGTTGCAACTATATTTATTAATAGCATTTTGGCCGGGTCTTGAACTCAATATCTCTTGGCTCTGATTACCAAATTGAATTGCATGCACCTAACCATTTCACCCAAAAGCTTAAGCTGATGGGGAGAGACGGGCAATATATTTCAAAAATGATGCCTATAACTCACTAACAGTTCAAAAGTTCACTGTGAACTTCATAATACAATTTTAGAAGGCAGAGATACTTAAGAAGAGTGCTACAAAGCAAACAGTTAAAGGCAAGTGGAAGAAGAGAAACAAAAATAAAACAATATTGGCAGCAGTAGTCTAATCTCCTCCAGAAATCTGACTGACAGAACCGTCTCACTGCAAAATTAAATCAGCCTTACCACATCAAATTCTGTACTGTGGACATCACATGGATTGAGGAGATGCGCTTCAGTACTAGGAGACGCAACATTAGGTGGTTCAGAATGCTGTAATGAAACTTCTGTCCTCTTAGGTACAGAAGGTTGTGGAGAATGATCCCACAGGCTAATTTGCTGAAGTGAGTTGGCATCTGAAATACCAGGTGCATTTGCTTCTAAACTTGTTCTTCTCACTTGCCCTGAGCATGTACCTCTTCTCAGCACTGGAGCTTCAGTACTAGGAGACCCAACATTAGGTGGTTCAGAATGCTGTAATGAAACTTCTGTCCTCTTAGGTACAAAAGGTTGTGGAGAATGATCCCACAGGCTAATTTGCTGAAGTGAGTTGGCATCTGAAATACCAGGTGCATTTGCTTCTAAACTTGTTCTTCTCACTTGCCCTGAGCATGTACCCCTTCTCAGCACTGGAGCTTCAGTAATAAGATTGCAACTGTCTTCATGCTTCCTCTTGTTTAGTGATAGAAAGTTCATAAGAGAAGACTGAACAATAGTTGAAGGGGAGGATTGAGCAGCAAGCCCTGTTCTAACATGATTTTCTCTTACTGGATTACTTCTAAAATCAGCACGGGGTCTTTTTGGCTGCTCATACCGCAATGCTGAAAACCAAGGAGATCTATCAACCTCAGTGTCTGGGCTCCTTGGCAAGGGGCTCATGTCTCCAGATGCAGCTCCAGTGGCTACCCTTGTCGCAGAAGAACTTACTTTCTGATCCTTCAGTGGGTCCTGATCATCACTATCTGTGTCTTCCTTGCAGTTATCATTTTCAGGCGATGAAACATTTTCCTTGTCCATTAAATATGTGCTTTTAATAGGTTCATCAACCATAGGGTCATCTTCCTTTACAGGATCTTCAGTGTGATTGACCTTTTCAGGATCTTCAATGTGGTTGATGGAAAAACTGCACTGTTGAGGGCTGTACAGATTTTCAATAGCCTCCCGTAAAGAAAACAAAATAGTATGCTCGGATGAGAAGAAAATTTTCCTCTTATCAGGTGCGACATTCACATCATAAGATGTGGTTGGGATGCAAAAATTTAGGACAGCCACAGGGTATTGCCTGGAATTGGAACTCCTGTACAGTTCATTAACAAGTTTGGTGACCTTTGGCATGTCCACGGGTCTGCCATTTACATAGAAGAATTGTCTATCTCCTGAATTGCGACCAGTGCCCGGTCCAGGCTTGGAAAGGAAACCTTCTACCTGACAGCCCTCAGAGAGGGCCAGGTTGAAGGGCTCCAGGCATTTGAAAGTGTTCAAACCAAAGACCGTAATGATATTGTCCTTCAGTGAACTGCTTCCTTGAGTTTTAACCACCACCATTTTAGAATTCTTGCCCACAGTATTTGTGCAAAGTAATCTGACCCCTTTGGCAATTAAGGCGTAAGCCTAAAGCAGGAAAGACCAGACAATTAGTAATGGAAGATTATAACAACAAAAAAGAAGTACTCCCTCCGTTCTTTTTTATAAGACGTTTCAAACAGCTGAGATTGAAATGTCTACAACGTCTTATAATAGTGAACAAAGGGAGTAAGTTTCAGCATCTATCATAATAAAACATCCTACTGTGAGAAGCAAAACGTCAAGATAAATATGATTAAGCAGAACAGTTAGGCTTCAACATGCAAAAATTAATAAATTTGCATGTAGCACTTGCAAAGAAATACAGAAAACAGGATGTGAAACTCACATGTAGCAAGGAGATGACTTTCCCGTACTCCTTCCTGATATTCCTACTAAACTCCTTGCCCCGAACCGGCAAGGTGGAGAAGAGTTTCTCGATGGTTACGGTGGTCCCGACTTGCCGTGCAATCTTCCTCTCACTGATCACCACGCCCGAGTGCTCAAACTCCAAATGTGTGCCGACCGACTCATCTTTAGTCCTTGTCTCGACCGTCAGTTTCCCCAATGCACAGAGGGAGCTCAACGCCTCCCCCCGGAACCCGAAGGTGACCACGGAGTTGAGATCGGAGAAATCCGATATCTTGGACGTGTGGTGCTTCAGAGCGAGTGCCTAAGACGGTGACGGGACGGCAGCAGCATGGTACGGTCAGCAACCAATGGCAGGCCGGAAAAGGACAGAGGATGCAGAGATTAGAAATGAGGGGTTGCGTTTGTGCGTGCCTGGAAATTGCCGGGCGAGATGCCGCTGCCGTTATCGGCGACCTTGAACCACTCCTCGCCGTAGGCCTTGAGGCCGACCTCGACGGTGGTGGCGCCGGCGTCGAGGCTGTTCTCCACGAGCTCCTTCACTGCGGAGGAGAGGTCGAAAATGACTTGGCCGGAGCAAATCCGGTGCACCACTGTTTTGCCGATAGGCTTTATCGCCGGCGAGGCTCCTCCCATCCCCACTAAACCAGTAAACCCTACCGCAGCTCGACCTCGAGACGAGGGTTTCGTTCCTCCTCCTCCTCCTCCTCCTCCTCCTCTCTCTCTCTCTCTCCCTTGCGCGCTACGGGCAGAGACCGGCCGGGCCACACTGCCACAGTCGTCCGTCTGCCTCTCAGTTGGGCCTAGGTGTGGGCTTCACCGGGACTCTGGACTCCTTTTTTTTTCGAAACACCGAGTCTGGACTCCTATGTACCCGCTCGCCGCGGCAGAATGCCGAGCAAATGCACATAGCGAATGCAGCTCGGCCGGCCCATCTTGCGGTCGCGCCAGCGACTGTGGCGATAGCGTTTGTCTCTGTTTTTTTTTTGCTTTTGCTACTTTTCATTTGCTGTTTTCTCTTTATTAATTTGTATTTCCTTTTTTGTTTGTTTTTTATTCCATTTTGTTCTTTTAAATACATGTTGAATATTCTCTCAAAAATTGCAAGAACATTTTTCTAAAACTAATGTGAATATTTTTCAAACACATGTTGAACTTTTTCCAAACACATATTGAAATTTTTCCAAACACATAATAAACATCTTTAGAATACACGGTGAACAATTCTTAAACATGCGGAGAAATTTTTTCAACCCATGGTGAAGATTTTTTTTAATTCATGAATATTTTTCCCAAATTTGTGAACATGGTGGACAATCAATTAATCAGCAAGCATTTCTGAGAGTTGTTAATATTTTATGAACATTTTGAAAATGCATGACATTTAAAAAAATCTTGATGCACATATTTTTGAAATATGAAAGCTTGTAAAAAAATGCCTGACCATTTTTTAGCTTCACGGATATTTTACAAAAAAATATGCATTTTTTAAAGAAACATGAAAAATATAAGTGCTTTTCCAACCCAAACATGCTAAAAACTTAAACAGGAAAAAAAGGTTTTTTCAATGCCAATGTACACACTGCTATTATGTAACACGGGACAAATCATAGTTTTGCTAAAACAGAGCAGACCATGTGCTAGTTGAATAAAATCAAGGAGTCACTAACAAGCGGGAAATAAAACATCTATTTTGTATTTTAAGTATAAATAATAGCTGGAAATAAAAGTACATGGAAATAAGATTTTAGATTTTTTTTATTGAAAGTGCATCTAGTCCTTCCTAGTGGGTTTTGATGACTAATTACAAATCATTAAGGGATTAGTGTGTTTAATGAGTATACATGTGATGTTTATTGAACCTAGACTAGAGACGTCGATCACTAAAATTGTGGAGAGCATGAAATACATGGTTTGTCTCCCAGAGATTTAGTGGAGATTTTATAGCTTTCAGTGCCTCAGTGAGTCGCTTGAGTTTTAAGAGTGAGTATAATAAGGTGATGTAAGCGGGATATAAGGGTTTGAATATCATATTATTGTTGAGTTGAAAGAGATATAAAATAAGCAGGTCATAGATTAAGTGTCAGTTATAACGGGGATTTCAAGGAACTTTATGAGAATGCAAGGTGTGCTATGTGTTCACAAAGTAGTACTACGTCTCTCTAGGTTTATTAGTCCTTATCGTATTTTGGGTCAAAGCTTGACCATATATTTGATTAGCAAAAAATTAATGCATGCCACAGATAAATAATATTATGGAATTTGAATTTGAAGGTAATTTTCAATGATATTATTTTTTATACATATAACTTATATTTTATATCAGTTAAAATCATGGTGGAAATATGATTCAAAATACGACGGGACCAGTAAATCAGGACGGAGGAAGTACTTCTTGAACTTCTATGCATGTTGGATATTAGATTGGCTATAAATGATATGGCAACATTATATAGGCAACAACTGACTTACAACCATGCTCTAAGGCAAAAAAAGGTGCATACACGTCAAATCTCATATCAATAGTGTAATTTACTAGCATCCTTTTACTTTTCGGACAAGGAGAAAATAAAAAGATGGATTGGTAGCATTTAGCAAGGTAGTCATCACATCCAAACCAACCAAATAATTGATCCCAATGTGAAGTTTACAAACAAGGGGTAGAAAAATGCGATAGGGCCCAAAACATGTAGGCTAGTAGCATTTCGGTAACACGGCACAATTGATCAGTTCCAACACGCGTGAGGATGGAACTTTGGTCTCTGTTCTCAGAAGCAGGCGTCCAAGAGACAACAGCAGCAAAGCGCGGCCAGGCTGTTGGAACAATATCATAAGAGAATCATGAGATATAATCAAGGCGAGTTTCTAAACAAAGAAAAAAAAAGAAGAAAATTACTAAATCGACAATAATTAATACGAATCAAAAGGATTGCTATAACCACATATCCAAATGTTGACAGATTTGTACAAAACGAAGATTATACAACTGAGAAGTGGGTTCGTTCCACCTTACATTCTTGTTCTTTTATTGTAAAGACTAGTACTCCCTCAGTTAATACTGATGTTCATATTAGGCATGATATTAATTATTGAAGGGTGCTAAACATGTTTAACACTGAACACCGGAGTGACTTAAACCATTGGATAGATGCGGTTGAACGCATATAACCTGTTGGACCTCTGTAACTCGCTCTTTATATTGGGAGAAAATTCCTTATTTGACACTATCTTAAAATCTGCTTCCTTATTTGACACTGAAATAGTTTTTCTTCTTTATTTGACACAAGTTCTAAATTTTATTCCCTATATGACATTTTCGTCCATTTTAAGTCTAAATGACACCTGAAAAGACTCGTTTGCCCCTCATGTGGTATGTGTATGGGGGGCAATAGCGCACACACGCAGCATCAATGCGAAAGCAGAAGCACACATGCATCAACACATACACATGCACCAACACACACGCACACACACACACACACACACACGCACGCGCGCGTGCACACACACACGCACACTCACACACATGCACGCGCGCGTGCACACACACACGCACACTCACACACACGTAGCAACACACACGCACGCAGCACACACCCACATACACACACACGCAGCAGCACACACGCAGGCATCACATAGGCACGCAACAACACACACACGCGCACGTACACACGCAGTAGCAAACACACACGCAGCAGCACACATGCACACACACATGCAGCAGTAGCACACATGTGCGCCTGCACCCACACACGCACGCGAGCACACATACCACATGAGAGGCAAAATCGTCTTTTCAGGTGTCATTTAGACTCAAAATGAACGGAAGTGTCGTATAGGGAATAAAATTTAGGACTAGTGCCAAATAGGGAAGAAAAACTTTTCCAGTGTCAAATAAGGAATCAGATTTTAAGACAGTGCCAAATAAGAAATTTTCTCTTATATTGGAATTCAATATAGAATACAGAAATAGATATAGAGGAAAGCCATTTATTGCCACAAATTGCAAGTTCCCGCTAATTAGGCTAGTTATAGTGGAAGTAACTTAGGTAGTAACATAGCGCACCTCGAGAATTTTTTGCTTATGTGACAAATAGTTAATGAGAAGTAGTAACATAATATGTTACTGTAACATAACGTTTTTCAAGACAATATGAGTCTACAAGCTATTAAATGAGGCCACATATGACACTAGTATTATATTACTTTGTACTATGAAGATAGTAACTTAGACTAGTGTCATGCATATGACACTAGTCTAAGTTACTTCCCACTATCTGTATGTACGACAGACGACATTGGTGCTGGCGGGCGCCGGGCGCCGTCTACAAAACACCAGATATTGGTCAAGTGGGGGGAGGTGGGCATATTCCAAGCAATCTGTAGAGAACCAATTATCGTAACACCAGCACATGGTCGCATGTGAAATGCTGAATTTTATACTGCTCTAGAACACTTCACAGCAAATGAATTTGGACGATTTCCAGCTTTTGCATCTTGTCCGTCCGCCGGCCGCCGGAGAAGATATCATCATCATGAAGATCATATACTTCGATCGTCAAGATATCTATGCCGATATCTTCTCGGTTATGGAAGCTACCGCTCTTGATCTCATCAATGAAATCTCCGGGTATATATGAATATCAGGTACGAACAGGTAGGATTCGTACGTCCCGTTTGACCGAGATTAATCATAGGCGCGCCCTTTGCCATTAATTTGCGATTGACACGTCCTGGAGGTCTCCCCGTTTCCACGGTACAGTAGCTCGCGCGTCAAGTCGCCGTCCCTACCCATGGAAACGTGCGCGGAACGAAGCCTAGCTAGCTAACTCGCCGGCGGCGACCCGGGCTGATCTGAGCCCAGCTATACCTAAGTTCCTAACTCTTTGAACAACCACGTAGTTTGGATCGAAATTAAGAGAGAGGAAGTGCCGTACGTACCATCCTTGCATGAAGGAAGGCCCGCTGTTCTGCTGCTGCTGCTGGGGCGGGTAGCCCTGCTGGCCGTATCCGGCCGGCGGGTAGCCCTGCTGTGGCGGCGGGTAGCCGGCCGGAGGGTACCCCTGCGGCGGGTAACCTGGAGAATTGAAGGTCCACGCGCCACGCAAGGTCAATTCTGTTCAGCAGTCGGGCAAAAGGTAGAAGGAGAAGTTGATGAAAGGAGGCTGTCATACCTTGCTGCGGCGGGGCGCCGACGGGCGCCTGCTGCTGGCCGTAGTAGCTCATCTCCTTCCGGCCGGGGGTTTCTACTTTCTGGTCGGTCTCTCGCGCTGGCGCTGTGCAGTTCTACGGCTTGTGTTGGGCCGAGTGGTTTTATAAAACGCGCCGGGAACGTGACTGACCTGGCTGGTGGGGCCGTCTCCACATGTACGTAGCCTCGGGCGTTCGGGGTGGACTTGTCGCTTCCCGCGTACTACGTACCTGCCTGCCTGGCTGCTGCGACGACCACGACTAAGTTTGGTGAGAAGGCACAAAATAAACGAGGCAGCTATGCATGTACGTATGTCCTCATCAGATCCGGTTTTTCTTGGTCGTAGTGCCTGACAAACTTTATTAACGCCGGTCAAAGTTTTGCTTCTGGAGCTCAACATAATTTCTACTCCTAATGGAGCAGTTGGTAGTCTCGCTTCCAGGTTTTTTTTCGTCCCACCACTTTCGTCCGGTTTTTTTCGTAGGTTAACCGTCGTAGATTTTTTTCGTCGCCTCCCCACTTCATCGGTTTATTTTCACTTGACCCTCTCACACAACGTAAAAAATTGAACGGATCAGAACTTTCCATACTAACGCAAATTATTTAGTAATGTCTTTATGTAAAAGAATCAATCACAATCAATCATAATTAATCTTCATAACGTTTGTTTCCTTCCGAATCACGTCCATAACTTTCCTTCCTTGTTTGGGCAGAAACTGTTTGGTAGCAGAGATTAGGAAGCTTCCTATGAGTGTAGTAATACGAAGTATTCTTTTTCTTGATGATTCGTTTCCATGCATGATGATAGTAAATTAGGCCAACATTCACCACTATTTATCAACGTCATCAATCGTATCCATTCCTAACAGTTGGTAGTCTCGCTTCCAGATTTTTTTTGTCCCACCACTTTCATCCGGGTTTTTTCGTAGGTTAACCGTCGTAGATTTTTTCGTCGCCTCCCCCACTTCATCGGTTTATTTTCACTTCACCCTCTCACACAACGAAAAAAACTGAACGGATCAGAACTTTCTATACGGACGCAAATTATTTAGTAATGTCTTTATGTAAAAGAATCAATCATAATCAATCACAATTAATCTTCATAACGTTTGTTTCCTTCCGAAGCACGTCCATAACTTTCCTTCCTTGTTTGGGCAGACACTGTTTGGTAGCAGAGATTAGGAAGCTTCCTATGAGTGTAGTAATAGGAAGTATTCTTTTTCTTGATGATTTGTTTCCATGCATGATGATAGTAAATTAGGCCAACATTCACCACTATTTATCAACGTCATCAATCGTATCCATTCCTACCAGTTTTAAGGGAATCTGCTCGCTATGTCTTTTTTAAGGGGATCCGCTCGCTAAGTCGTCGTCGCACGTTATTTTCACAAGCAATTGCCCTAAAAAAGGCGTGGGTATTGGTAGTTGAACGCCCGCTAGGTTTTCCGCATGTCCCATCCTCGCGCTGTGCCGCCGCCACCCGCCGAATTTCCAGCCGCCCAAGCCCGTTAACTTCACCAGCCATCGGGTCGACTGCCCCCGCCCCAAACCCCCATCCCCGAGCACTAGCTATCGCCGCGTTGCCGCCCCAAGCTCCACGCCACCGGAAACGAATCAAGCGCCGTCCTGACACCGCCGTCGCCGGCCCAGCACCTCCAGCCTTGCATGGACAGCTTCAATGTGCAGTCTCTCTTGCTGTCTCACCTTCTGCCAGCGCATGCAGCGGCGGGGTTGGACGCGTGCGTGCTTGCTAGCTTGCTCTCCGTGCGTACGTACTTGCTCTGCGTGCGTCGCACCCGCCAATGCGCATGATGCGTGTGTGCCTGCTTTTCTGTATGTGTATGCCAGCGTGATGCGTGTGTGCGTTGCTGTGTGTGTATGATATAGATGGCCCGAGTGTGTGCATGCTGTGCTCTGCTCTCTGCTGATCTATGTGTTGGTGCTCCTGCTATATGTTCATGCCATACAAATGAAATTTCTGTTAATCTTCTGCATGTTGAGTTGGTTCTCTCTGTCTTCTGAGGGGGTGAATGCAAAGCAGTCTATTAAGCCAGGCACTATTGCTGAGCTAAATTGAGAAAAAAATATTGGTAGCCATAGTTGTAGTTTAAGTAGTAGCGAGTTGTCTGATATGTATAAAGAGCCCGTTGCAACTGAGCCCGTTGCTAAATTGACAAAAAAAGTCGCCAGTGTCATTTGATATGTATAAGAATATTAAATGTATTATTAACATGATTAATATTGAACTCTTAAAGTTAATGTGGCCCCGTTGCAACGCACGGGCGTTCTTCTAGTGAAGTTTTGGTGACAGAGTTGACCCAGCACAGTTGATTTGACCATAGCGTCCCTTTTAGCATCTCGAATCTCGATCGAGCTGCATATATGGGTATTACTCCCTTCGTTCTGAATTATTTATCTTGAATTTGTCTAGATACAGATGTATCTAGACTTATTTTAGTGCTAGATACCTCCGTATCTAGAAAAAATTAAGACAAATAATTCAGAATGGAGGGAGTAGTCAATAGCAAAAACAACTAGAAGCACACATCGATCGTGCCGAGGAATTAGCGCAGGTTGCTGGCAGATTTGACCGAGCGACGGTAAGGCCCTCTCAATTAGCGATGAAAATGGAGTGGATTTTTTTTTACTTTTCCAAAGGAAAAATAAAGATGAAGAGAAAATATGAAAATGAAAATGGGAATTTATAAACCAAAAATGGAAATAAATTTTTTATGTAAAAATGGAAACAAAAACATAATAGTGTTTTCCAATGAAACAAATGTGGAAACAAAAAGTTAATATGAAAGTTCCATTTTTAGTATAGGGCTATGACTACTTTGTAGTTCAACTATCAAACAACATACACTGACACAACAAGCAGAATGCATCATTTGAAGCCTAACTTCTACTATCACATACTTCCTCCGTTCCGAATTATTTGTCACGGGTATTGATGTATTTAGATGTATTTTAGTTCTAGATACATTCATTTCTGCGACGAGTAATTTAGAATGGAGGGAGTACATACTAAACTTGACCCTATACACAATTGTTCAATATTATTATAATACTATGTTAAATTACTAATATCTTTCTCTAATAATAAAGCATGGATTGAGTATGTCGGGTTCACCATAGCGACTTTTTTTTGCAAAAATGTCCCTCTTATTTTAGGTATTCAACCCGCAATCATACTCACAAGTCACCCCGAACCGGAAAGAAAAAAAATTAGCCCAACTCGAATTGCAGCGCGCACGAAACCCCCCTCCCATGGATCCTTCTCCATCTCCAAAGGGAGCACCTACAAATCTCATCTCACGTTCGACACCATGGACCAGGATGCATCAGTCCCTGCAGATCTGAGCCGCCTCCCCCACGCTGGTGTCGGACGGATATCAGGTGACATGCACGTTTACATGTCACCGTGTGTTTTGCGGTCGGAATTCAAATTTAAACATTGCGAAAAAATCTGAAAAAAATCATGCATGTTCACAACACATATTAAGTTGCCCCTAAAAAATTCAGATCAAAATTTGAAACATACATCGAGAAACGAAAAAGTGAAACTCAGATGGCAATAGTCTACAGAGAACCATTCGCGAACTATTCATGACATATTTCTCTTTTTTGTTTCTCGATGTATGTTTCGAATTTTGATCTGGATTTTTTAATGGTTACCTTAATATGTGATGTGAACATGCATGATTTTTTTTAGATTTTTTTGCAATGTTTAAATTTGAATTCCGACCACAAGGCACACAGTGACATGCAAACGTGCATGTCACCTGATCTCTGTCTGCCGGTGTTGTGTCGCATCCCCTTGCGCTGGCGTTCCGCCCACCCCTCGCCTTCCTCTGCTCAAGGCCTCCCCGCCTTGCCTCACGCCTCTCCGGTCGTCATTGATGTGCGACTCCTCCAACTCGGGTCCTCATGCGGTCGCCGCCGCTAGCCTATAGCTCAAAGACTCAGCTATGTCTCTATGGGAAAACTTCTACTCAGTTTTTTCCTAGGAGACGAGAGGTGCGCCCCTCATCCATCTCATAATTACTTATAGTGTCATACTTTGAGCAGCTACTGGATTTTTGAACCTGAAATCTTTCCGCCGTCTGCGCCAACTCATCAGCAAAAAGAAAAATCTTTCCGCTAATCCCCATTGCGTGATTGCGTGAAAGGTTTGGAGGAGACCGTCAATTGGTACTGCCGTTCCATCGGGAGGCGACTTCCCACTGGACACCAAGGGGGGCCATCATGTTCCTGAAACTATTCATCGAGCTTGATGATTAATTTTCCCATGCTATTCACATGAAATAGCATTAGTCCAATTCATTTGATTTTGTAGGCAGGGGGAGGTCAATAGCAAGATTTATGATTTCGCAAGTAAGATGACATACAACTGAGTATGTTGTTTTGACTTTACGATATGAGCGTTCTGCACAAATATTTCTCATGTTCATGATAAGCATCTGCTCTACTCTGATGTTGCATTAATCAATGTTTCGAACTGATGCATCTAAGGGTATGATAACCTATGATAAAATATTGAAATTATGGACATGTTGATAGTTGGTTATCATTATCAAGCAAAGAGATAGTTTCGTAAAATGTTACCGGTTATCCCAAAAAGTTGATTCATTTACATGCATAGTAAGAAAGTGGCACAAACTGTTTTTGTGTACAGTAAATTTGCTTGTATGCTTTTATAGTCGTTTCCTACATATGGAGGGGTGTGCATGATCTTTTTGTTGGGAAATGTAGCATACAATTTTAAAATTTTCCTACGATTATGCAAGATCTATCTAGGAGATGCATAGCAACCAGAGGGGAGAGTGTGTCCACGTATTCTCATAGACCGAAAGCGGAAGCGTTTGGCAACATGTTTGATGTAGTCGAACTTCTTCTTTTTCCGACCGATCAAGCACCGAACGTACGACACCTCCAAGTTCTGCACACGTCCAGCTCGATGACGTCCCTCGAACTCTTGATCCAACAAAGTGTCGAGGGAGAGTTCCGTCAGCATGACGGCATGGTGATGATGATGGTGAAGTAATCCGCGCAGGGCTTCGCATATATATATATATATATATATATATATATATATATATATATATATATATATATATATATATATATATCACCCAAGGTGGGTGCAGAATAAGTTATTCTTCACCCGAGGTAATCTTACGATCATTTTATAGTTAAATTACGTTTGGTATTCAAATAGTTATATTTCTATTGATTCACTACGTAAAATTTGACATAAGAAAATAAAAATATAGGTCGTAAGACAAAAAAATTTGTAGTTTATGTGTATTTTAAACTATGTTTTTACATATGTAATTTTACATAACATAAAATATTATTTACGGTGATTATATATTTTCTTACAGTCTCTTTTTGCGTCGGAAATAAGACAAAACTAACGGAACGTAAAATTTTGTCTTATTTCCGTATGTTTTTTACGTATGTAAGTTTTATCTTATTTCCGACGCAAAAAGAGACCGTAAGAAAATATATAATCGCCGTAAATAAATAATATTTTATGTTATGTAAAATTACATATGTAAAAACATAGTCTAAAATACACATAAACTACAATTTTTTTTGTCTTATGACCTATATTTTTATTTTCTTATGTCAAATTTTACGTAGTAAATCAATAGGAATATAAGTATTTGAATTCCAAACGTAATTTAACTATGAAATGATCGTAAGATTACCTCGGGTGAAGAATAACTTATTCTGTATCCTGGGTGATGAATAGTAATACTATATATATTCCCAGGTGTATGTACTCCCACGTCCCACCCTTAGCAACAACAACAACTCTTCCCTCAAAAAAAGTAATAACAACTACTCAGCCGGACATGTAGATTTGTCAAAAAATCTAACAACCTTTTTTGGATGCGTCAGCTACACCCTGGAAATTAGGAACAACCCATGCATGCGTCCTTCAAACTTGTATTAACTGCTTGGAATAGAGCATGTCATTTTTTTCATCCGTGAACCACTGGAAGTAGTACACATAGTACCAGATTGAAGTATATGCTGTTGTATTAAAATTTGGAGTATATACTGTTGCTTACAAACCATGTGGTATATACCATTCTTTTGATGAAACGAATTGGCACAAATAAGTCTGACATGTATATACTACTTTTGATGAGAGGAATAAACTACACATTGCTGATGGGGTATATACTCATTTCTTTTTATAAGTGAGTATTTACTACGTTTTACTGAGACGTTGAGGTGATACATATTATTTGGTTGGGAGTGCATATATACTGTATTTTTCCACAAAAGAGCATATATCATTTTTGTTATGATAAGTACTCCCTCCTTTCATCTATATAGGGCCTAATGCGTTTTTCGAGGCTAACTTTGACCAAATATTAAAGCAATAATATATGACATGCAACTTACATAAAGCACACCGTTAAATTCGTGTGTGAAAGGAGCTTTCAATGATATAATTTTCACATTGTGCATGTCATGTACTATTAATCTTGTCAATAGTCAAAAGCAGTCTTAAAAAACGCATTAGGCCCTATATAGATGGAAGGAGGGAGTATCTATTGTTCGATGTCATTCATGTAAAGATTATGCCAAAATCTGGTACAGTACGTGGTCGTGAAGGGAGTATTCGAATAGAAGTATGGTGCAAAATCTCAATAGAAAAAAAATCAAATATACACCAAGAGTATATACTCTTCCAAGGAGCATATATACTTCAATTCTATATAATTAACTACTTATCGGTGTTCAATTCATATACTGCTTGTCATCTAGCAGCTTTAAAATTCCCTAAAATAATTCTAGCAGCTATACAATTAACAAGTCAATATGTTAGCTAGGTAGACATCTTCATCTTCAATCCATCTTAGGTATGCAAGCTGCGTTCTGGACGTCGTAAAAGTTACTGCCGTCGGCGATGTCGGTGCACGATAGGTTGTGAACGTGGGTACGTGGTGCTGGCGTCCATGGATCTTGGTTACTGTGATGTATATAGATTACACTGCCATACGCCATAGTCAGTGCGAGATAAAAAAATTAATGGATAATGGAAGATAAGTTAATATGAGGAACTACATGTATAAAAGTAGTGCATGCGTGAGAGTATACCTCAACGATGAGATGGTGAAACCTCTGGAAAAAAATAAAGGATGGGATGATGAACGTCAAGTGTCGCCGTCTCCGGTCAGGCAAGTCCGCAGGGGTAACCGCATGAAGCCATCTTGTTTTCGTCGTAGATGGTAGCCGGTCGTAGCCGCTGCCGGCGGCGGCGGCCATGTTGCACGAGGATACACTAACCATATGAGTAGCCGATGAGACCATCAATATTTTCTTCAGCTATTGTCGTCGTAGTTGATGCCAAACCAAATGCTGTTGTCGCCTCTCATCGCTTTCGCCGTGTCCCCGCCAGTCCGCCACCGCTGCAGCCGCCCGGCATGGACCCAAGGATTGGATGGCAAGAAAATCAGGTTACTTTTGTTGTCGTCGCTGCCATCGGCGATCCAAAATTTCTGAAACATTGATATATGAGTAGGAGTATAGGCTAATTAGTACGACGGGAGACTTGTAACAATACGTGTTCTTATCCCTTAAAATCAGGAATAACTTTTCAAAAGTGCTCGTGATCTCTCCCATGGGACTTACATGCATTATTTTTTTATAAATAAATAATATCCTATGAAATCCAACGCCTCATGGTGGGAGGAAAGAGAGACACGTGGGTAAAAGTATGTACTCCTAGATATACCAACCCATTTTCCTATATCCTGTGTTTGGTCGGTTCGATGGTTAGGTGGGTATTAGCAGAATAAGTTCTTAAGGGGTATTATTATAATAGACCCATTCTCTCTCTCTATCTATATCTATACCTACTACTATTAAAGCAAGATGATATTCTTGGTTTCGTCCCGCTGGATGATTTTATCTTCTACTAAAAAGATATACGCGAGGTGGTACTAATTCCGGGACATATATATCTTATTCGGCGACGTGGATTGCCGAGCGTACACGCCTGGGCTGGAGTGAGGCGTTTGGCGGGATGGGCCAAGTCCGTTCGGCCCATAGCCTGCAAGAGCTCTCACTTTCATCCAAGCATGACTCCATCTCCTCATAAAATCAAATTAGAGCTCGACTCCAAATTTCGTTCATTGTGTGTCCGTGTGTGTAGGGGACACTCCCATTAGAGAACGACTTATACACCTGGGAAACTGATCCCTAATTTTTGCATATCTTTATCTTTACCTACTAATAAAGCGCTGATTGCTTCTGGTCGTACGTCGTCAGCATTTTTGCAAAAACGTTCTTGTAGTTTCCGATAATTAAACCCGCCGTCCCTACGTAAGTGGATCCAGGAAAACGTTTCGATTTTACAAATTAACCCCTACATTTTGTAATAATTCCGCCCGCACTCCTTTCTTCATCTTGCCCATAGGCTGGAAGGGCCCAACTCCGACCTGTTGTGCACGCTCACCGACTGCAGCCGCCGCGGCCGCCATGGCCGCCTTCGACGCGGCCGTCTCCGGCCTGGACACGGCGCCCGACCTCCGCCTCGCCGCGCACCAGTACGAGCAGCTCCTCCACTTGCTCGCCTCCGCGGACGCGCGCCGCGTTCCCCCGGCCGCCGCCGCGCGCCGCGTGTTCGCCCACATGCTGGAGGCCGGGGCGCCCCCGTCTGAGGCCACCATCACCTCGCTCGGCCGCGTCGTAGCCGCAGACACCGAGGGCGCGACGAGGCCTTCGGGCTCGTCTCCACCATGCGGCAGAAGTACGGCCTCGCGCCGCGCCTCCGGTCCTACAGCCCCGTGCTTGCCATGTTCCGGCGCGCCGGGGAGGCTGGAAAGGCCTACGCGGTTGAGGCCCACATGGCGGCCTCCGCTGTATCGCCGGAAGAGCCCGAGTTCGCCGCACTCCATGAGGTCAGCGCAACAGTTTGGGACGCAGACAAGGTGTATGAGTATATGCACAAGCTGCAGCGAGCTGTCGGCTGTGTGATAGAGGAGACCACCGAGGTCTTGGAGGGGCGGTTCCGGTGCGAGAAGGCGGCAACTGCTGGTAAGGCTGAGTGGGATGTGTGTCAGGTGAGGACGCCCTTGCGGCGAACGACGGTGGGTGCTATCAACTGGGGTGGCTTTGGACCAGACCATGGATGGTGCAGCGAGTGAGAGTTGGGGCAGATGGCGAGTGCGGTGGATGCAGATGCCGCCTAGGTTCTGTTGATATCGACAATGGAGGATACACAAAAGTTTGCTGACTCTATTTCTGGGCTGGCTCTTGAGAGGGAAACCAAAGCAAATTTCAGCCAATTTCAGGTTCATATATATCTATCCCTTAGGTTTGAGTCCCTAGCTAACTTGGAGCATTGCACGTTTTGTTAAATATAGTTAGTTTATTTAGTTTACTGGCAATTGTGATAAGCAGAGCCGATATGTGCTTGGTTTTATTTCGATTAGTAGCTGGCATGATGTGATTTACTAAGAATTAATTTGGAAAAACTAGGCCTGGAGATAAACCCCATCACAGCAACCGCTTGTCGGCCAGCAGACGTGATGAGGGGCTCGTCGGCACACCCATGGCACCGCTGCGGAGCTATCTTCCTCTTCCTCGCATCGGCTCGAGGTGGGTGGAGGAGCTCGGCGCCCATGACCTCCACAACGGCTCCATCGACGCGCTCCACTGTCTTCTCGCCGGCGCGGGTCTCCGCCTGCCCCCGCACCCGGACGCCGTCGAGTTCGCTGCAAGGAGCAATGGCAAGCAGCAGCAGCGGTGGCAAGTAGAAGCAGTGGGCAGCAGCAGCAGAGGGCAGAAGCGGCAGGCAGAAACGGAGGGCTGCTGCCGTGTCGTGATTTGGATGGAAAATTGGAGACCGTGTCCTCCAACACAATCAATGGAGTGCCCGACCCGGATTTTACTTGCCTGCTATAAGAAGGAAGGGTTCTCGGTCGGATTCTCCGTCAGGTTGCCTCCTTGGACCATAATCTTCATCAAATCCCGTCGAAAATGTCATGAAACGTCCAATGTCGCCGCCGAGTTCGCTGGAGGAAGAAGCGCCGAGTTCGCCGGAGGAACAAAATCATCTGTTTAGCCGTCCAATGTCACCCGCGGCGGCTGCAACAGAGGTATGTATCCCCTTGAAAGCAGCAAGCAGCAGCCTTCTGTCCTTTGCGTTCTCTATATAGATGTGTAGTAGTGACCAAGAAACAGCATGAACAAAATCGCAGCAGCAGGCTGCTGCTCTCCTCCCTGATCTCCCTCTATATGAAATAGCAGTAGCGCATGAATGAAGCATGAATTTCTGAATTACAAACAACGTACATATTTTCTGAATCCAAACCAAAATCAAGTATATACCGTAGCTTGTTGTATTGTTGATCCAACCACATGCTCTGTTTCTGCATGCCATGGAAGCTTTACTTTCAAATCCTCTTTTTCTGCACGACAATTGAAAATAATGCAGGAGTCGGAGAATGAACGGAATTGCTTTGAACTTCACAGCACTAAATTCCTAAAGGCAAAACTTTTTAGTACTACAGGATATACCTTCAGAGATTATGACAGTTCTAATAAACATATCTTGTTTATTGGTTAGCTGAGTTAGAAGTAGAGCTATTAAAAAATATTTACTCTGATGAGTGCACAAAATCCTTATACTCCTAGCTCTATGATTATCCTATATCTACTTCTCACATTATACATATGCTCCACTACAAAGGGGTCTAAATAATAGCATGATTTTTTTTCACTTAAAGTTCTAAGCAACTTTACTGTGTGAATCTGAGAATCTCACTGAAACCTGTTTTTCATTGTGTATATTCAGCCTATCGAGTCGAGTTTCAGACTGATCATAAACAGACCTCAGTTTAAACTGTGATGCTGATTTGATTTGTGCTGCACCATCGTCCATATCTTCGATTTCAAGCAGTTCCATGGCAAATCAAATACATGTTTTCTTTGTTTATGACAGTACATGGTTCAGTCATCCACATATTCTAGAAACAGCAGATCAGATTTAACAACTATCTTAGGAGTAGCAGACACATATATATAATTTAGAAAAGAAAGTAGAGAAAGAAAACGACCAAAATTGAAACTATATAACTGGAGGCATTAGGCCAACTATTTCTCTGTTTCTTTTATGTATTTTGCATTATATTTCAGCTAATCAGCGATACGTGCCCCTGTGTCGGTTTATTTTTTCTGAAAAAATGGTAATCCTGGAGAACATACTGAAAGCTGATTTGTAACATTGCAGTGTTGCATTGCATATATTTGCATACGAGAGTTACTAAGAAATGTAATGTTGCTGAGAACCAAGTTTCAATATTCTGCTTTTTCTTCAGTTATCAATTAGCTTAATTGCATACACATGAATAGATATGCTAAATGCATCTAGCAAAATAGGATTAGGAGGTGTATTCAGTGGAGTGGATTATTTCGTCAATTTACTGTAGCAAATATAGCTGTTGCTGACAGTAGACATTTGTTACATATACCTGTATAATTTTGTCTTGCTGCTCAAAACAGTTTCACGGAAAACAAGCCAGAATCCGAAAGTGCTCCATAGTTAGTTCGCCAGAATTTCGTCGGTCGGTTCTCCGCTTCAAATATGTGGACGAAGAGGCTTGAAATCATGGTCTTTGGTTAACTCTTATTGAAATTAACTCTACTGTTGAGAGAGTCGTTACTGAAAGTAATCAGGAGTTCATTGGTGACATATTGGTTTTTCTTGCAATGGTTGCTAATTCCTACGAGGGCTTACAGGTTAACTCTTGTAATTTTCTTCTACCAAGCGTGGATCAGCTCCTGTAGTAGCTATCTTTAATTTGCAACAGGTGGTATATGGCGATGAGATGGGCTTCTTCAGCTCTTTATTTGGCAGCTCTCTTCTGTAATCCCCTCTATGTTGTCATGAAATTTCAGCAACACAAATTTGTGATCCTGCCAGGTAATCATGATGATTTAGAAAGAAATGTTACCCAGGACTATGTACTGTACTAATATTCGGAAAAATGTATGCTTGTATCTCTTTCAGGTCCGTGCTAGCTATTTATTTGAACATTCCGATAATATGTGCAAAAGGATGATGCCCATATTGACTAATTTTCTCTCTTTTGTAGGTCAAAAAAATGGTCTTGTGTGGGTTACAAACCAATGCTTGCTTGCGTACACTCTGGTGCTCCAGTTAAAGATCCAAAGCTATAATGTACTCCTTCCGTTTCCTTTTAGACTGCATATAACTTTTGTCTGAAGTCAAGGTATCTTTATTTTGACCAAACTTATAGAAAAAACATATCAACATTTACAAGGCCAAAAAATATCTTTAGATTCATTATGGAATTTAGTTTCATATTATGTATATTTTGTATTGTAGATGATGATAATTTTTTATACAAATTTGGTCAAAGTTTGTAAAGCTTGACTCAACATAAAACTTATATGCGGAGTAAAAAGGAATGGAGGGAGTATTGTGATGAGTAACCATCAGTTGGTGAAGCCATTCTCTTATGAATACTACTGCATCTCTCTCATCTCTTTTATTGAGTGAGCACTTGCGACGGGACATGCAGGAACAAAAATCACAAGAAGAGTACAAATGAAGTTACAACGAGCTGAGCAGAGTAGCTGGCGATCAAATGATTTCGGGTCCCTGCTAGCTATTTCTGATCTTGAAGCTATTCCTTCAGGACACATGATTACACTATATTACAAGTTGAAAAAGTGTGTAAAGTGGAAGTTAGTACTAAAGCGGATTGCTCTTTTTGAACCGCCAACAAATTTTAGTCATAATATGTGCCATTCAAGTGGAAACACAAACTAGGACGTGCAATTTTTTTTCCCGTTGCAACGCACGGGCCCTCTTGCTAGTAAGATATAACTACGATACTTAATCGCTGCTACGAGAATAAACACATAGCTAATCCTTTTGATTTCCTCCTCATATCACAGGAACTCGCTGATGCCGCCCACCGCCAGCAAATCCAGGAGCCTGGTCCACTTCATCGACATTGTAGACAGCCAAGCTACTGTCACGCCGTGACAGCACTAACTGTGCCGCAGAAACTCACAAATGCCGTCGGGCGTGCCATCCTCTGGCAGCAAGTCTAGGAACTTGATGCTCTTCCTCGGCCCCACCAACAGCCGGACCATCGTCAATTGTGTCGGCATTAGCCAGTCCAGCATGAACACTGCCGTCCGCTGCTTTGGTCGTAAAGAAAAACGAATCGAGTCCCCACAGCAACGAGGAGGGCAAAGACGCTCCTGTGAGCCCACATGGAGGTGAACGAAGCCGTCGAAGCGGCCAAGGCGCCGCTGCTACAATTGTCGCGACAAAAGTAGGGGCGATCGCATAGATTTAGTTCGTCAACCTCGATTATTATTTGCGATTCTTCGGATCTGTGAGAGGTAGATTGGTTCGCCCTGGTTTTCCCAGGGGATGTTGGCCAATCAGGAATTACCGGGTATCTATATCATTTATTTACTTATGGTGGAAAATTGTTCTGCATAACAGTAGTTCTTGTGCCCCTTAGTGTATTTGTTCACATCTGTGGTCATGTATGCCCCTTGAGAAGATGTGAGTTATCAGCAGCCACGTAGTTCTTAGCTTTTGTTGCATCATTCTTCTGGATAGTGAATAAAATGGCGTACCTTTTAGATTACTTCTTCACCAACTTATGTTCCACCATACAATGATACCATGGAAAAATAGCTATGTATAGTGCCGCTATAAATTTCAACAGGTACGGGTGCATGTATTTTTTTCTGTTTTTTTATCCGTTGCAACGCACGGGCCTTTTTCTAGTATATACATATAATCGACCAAACACGCATCTGAACCCGCGTCGCACCAAAAAAATAAAAAGGGCACCCACCCCACCGTTTCACCCATCCACTTCCTCTCCTGTCCACCTCCTTCCTCCCACCCCACCCCTCGATCCACCAACCAACCGCCGCGCTGCGCACCAGGCCGGCCAACTACCGCCGTGCGCCGCGCCCCAGGCCGGCCAACTACCACCGCGCGCCGCTCCCCAGTCTGGGCACCCCCCGGTGTGCCTCGCCTTCCTCCTTTCATCCTCCTCGAGACGCCGGCCACTCAGCAGCCCCCTCAGCTGTCGGCTGGCGCGACCACGCCTCCCCACGCCGGGCTGCCTTCCCCGTCGATGGATACGAGCTCTACTGGCCCAGGCGACGCTACCATCGCAGGATTCGGCGAGATTTGCCCAAGTAAACACCATCTCCGTCGGTTAGGGCCCGCCGCGCCGGCTGGCGTCAGATCCGCCCATCCTTGCGCGATGTTGGCCTTCCTTCTACCTCCAATGTGCGGATCCCCTCCCCTTCGTCTCCTCCTTCTAGCTCCAACCTCCCTCCGCTACCGGCCGGTGCGGCCTCGAGCCCTCGACTCCTGCGCCAACAACCGAACTCCCGCGCCACCAACCGCAGCAACGGCCTCAAGACGGTGTTTCCTCTCCTCATCGCCGTGCCCTCTCTCCATTCCCACGCAGTCCACTTCAGAGAGAAGGAGGAACTCCATCACCGGCGCATGTGCCACTCGCGAGGTGAAGCCGCCTCCCAGTTTGCGGGGTGTGCGTGTGGAGTACGGCGGGCGCGTCGGTGCAGTCTGGTGGGCGCGTCAGTGCAGTCCGTCCGGGTAGAGCGTGCATTGCTCACGCGCCACATCCCCCGCCGGTTAGCCGCCCCTCTGTCCACCTCCTACGCCGCTGGAGTAACACAGTCGTTTTTCTTATTCTTCTTCTTCCTTTTTTGGATTTTGGATATGTAGTACAGTCGGATCCCTCAGGCAGTGCGCCACGCGCCCTCGTTCGGTACGCTAATATCTAGTTCATCGTAGTCCGGCCTTGGGCAGCAAGTGAGCCCCTCCCGTCCACCCGGGCTATGGAGGCGAGCTAGATCCGGCGAGATCCTTTCCTCTACGGTCCCCGGCCGTCCAACCTCACGCCCCGACGGCCTCCTGCAAGCACGGATGGGTCGACGCCACCCCGTCCGCACTGCATTTGTAAAAAAATTCAGAAAAAAATTAAAGAATGGTGAAGTTCATTTGTAAGAAAAAATGTGATTTTCTACAGAACCCCATAAATTAGGAAAACCTCATGAGGTACACTAACCTCCTCTGCCCGCTACTAGGGGGCATCTCGGCCGCCGCCGTTGCGCCGTGCTACCCCGACACTACAGTCTACAGAGCAATAGCGGCAACATGGCTCCTCGTTCTGCCTTCTAGAGCAGCGGTGCAGTTGCTGCGGCCATGCAGCTCGGCTTGCGGACAAATGCAGTTGACTTGCACAGGCCGGTTGCTCTCTGCGACGAACCAATTTGATACCATTTTTATTTGGGTGATTCAGCGTCAGAAGCTAACTCTTGCTTTTGCATCTTTTCTTCCACAGCGGTTGCAGATGTGTTGGAGCAAGAGGGCTCCTAAAACATAGCCTGCATCACCTCAAGTCTTCAGACACTGAAACCAGGTATCAACATTAAGTACACTGATCTCTGGAATCCTCTCTAGAATTTACTGATGAAATCTTGTGTTAGTGTACAGTGTTTTGCAATTCTCCTGGTTTGTGTTGCAATTCTACCTGTGCAGCTCAGTTGCCTCTCCCCGTGCAGCTCGCTTGCCGCCCCCGTGCAGCTCACCTCCGCCGAGCAAACTCTTTTCGGCGAGTCCACATCGCGTCCGCACCACATCGTGCAATTTGAGTGCAGTTTTTGATTATTTTTGGAGCAGCACATCCATCCAACCCAATAAGTTCAGAGTTTGTGTGTTCAGTGCAGTACCGCAGTGCAATGCAGTGCAGTTTCGGTTTCAGAGTCCCGTTGAAGGCCTCTTGGTGCTATCCTCACTTAATTTTTATGTGAAAATGTGTGTACAGCCTGTGT
The DNA here is from genome assembly GCF_018294505.1 of Triticum aestivum. Lineage (NCBI taxonomy): Eukaryota > Viridiplantae > Streptophyta > Magnoliopsida > Poales > Poaceae > Triticum > Triticum aestivum. The sequence goes on from NC_057809.1 coordinate 361,611,555, forward strand.
AACAGAATTGCAAGGCCAAGTTTGTCATAAAAAATGATGCTTAGATGCGATTCAGTGTAAAATCCTATGTGGTTCACTTGGTAAACAAAAAAGTGTCTGGTATGTAAATTTTTGAAGCTCACTTTGTAATGTCATGTGGCTAACCTCTCGATAGTTTTGCGGTCCACTTACGCCCGAGGTGAAGCCCGCTGTGTAATCTCATGCGGCACACCTCTTGATAGTGTTGCGATTCACTTACGCCCGATCCAATATGAAGCTCACTTTGTAATGTCATGTGGCTCACCTCGATAGTTTTGCGATCCACTTACGCTCGAGGTGAAGCTCACTTTGTAATCTCATGCGGGTCACCTCTTGATAGTGTTGCAATTCACTTACACCCTATCCAATATGAAGCTCACTTTGTAATCTCATGCGGCACACCTCTTGATAGTGTTGCGGTTCATTTACGCCCGACGTGAAGTGCGGTTCACTTCCTCGTCCTTGAAAAAAATACGTTTGAATAAAAGAAAACCATGCATTTCTCTTACCCGTCTGATGCAGTGCGGTTTTTCGTCGGATGCAGTGCGGTTTTCAGTCGGATGAAGTACGCACGTCGATTTGGGGTGTCACGAAAAACAGAGTGTCCGAATTTTGGTAAATTCGAAATTCCTCTTAAACCGTAAAGAATTAGAGAGAATGTTCTACATGAAAAAGTTGCGCCTCGTCGATATCTTTCCAACGGCGTATCGTTTGAATCATTCCGACCAGTGGTTTGTAAAAATTTCGCGAAAAACGGCCGCTGCCACTCGTCGTTTGCCGCACGATTTTCAAAATTAACTTAAAACCATAAGGAATATCAAAAACATTTCAACATATGAAAGTTGCGCCTCGTTCATAGCTTTTCAACGGTATATTACACACCTCGTTTCGACAAACGGTTAAAAAAACTGGAGCGAAAACAGTACCAAAAATTTGAAAAACAGAATTCCGCGATTTAGTAAATTTGAAACTGCTCTTAAACCATAACGAATTAGAGAAAACAATAGTTATAAAAAAGATGCACCTCGACGATATCTATCCAATGGTGTATTATTTGCCTCATTCCGACGAGCGGTTTAGAAAAAAACATGAAAAAACGCTAGCTGCCATTCTTTGTGGGCCGCACCGTTTTTAAAACTGCTCTTAAACCGTGGTGAATCCCGAAAAGTGTTCAACATGGCGAAGTTGCGCCTTATCCGTAGCTTTCCAACGGTATATTACACGCCTCGTTCCGATAAACGGTTAAAAAATTAGAGCGAAAACAGTATCGGAAAAACACTACGCGCAGTTTTTTCGACATGAAGTTCACTAGTCTGTGTAATGCAGTGCTCTTGCTAAAGAAAGTGCAGTGCCCTCGCATTGAGAATGCAGTGCGGAAGTGTTATCAGAATAACTATTCTGATAATATTATCAGAATAGACGGGCTGTATATATATGAAGGAGGGGGCACTGTCGTGGTTCTAAGCCTGACAGTAGAGTGGGGGGTAGGTATGGAGAGGCAAGGTCCTAGCTATGGAGAGGTTGTAAGCACAAAGGATGTACGAGTTCAGGCCCTTCTCGGAAGAAGTAACAGCCCTACGTCTCGGAGCCCGGAGGCGGTCGAGTGGATTATGAATGTACGGATTACAAGGTGCCGAACCCCTCTGCCTGTGGAGGGGGGTGGCTTATATAGAATGCGCCAGGACCCCAGCCAGCCCACGTAGGAGAGGGTTTAAGGTGAGTTAAGTCTGGGGCGTTACTGGTAACGCCCCACATAAAGTGCCTTTACTATCATAAAGTCTACTTAATTACAGGCCGTTGCGGTGCAGAGTGCCTCTTGACCTCCTGGTGGTCGAGTGAGTCTTCGTGGTCGAGTCCTTCAGGCCAGTCGAGTGAATCCTCGTTGGTCGACTGGAAGGCGACCTCTTCTAGGGATGTCCTAGGGTAAGTTACTTGGAACAGGTCCATGACCCTACCCTAGGTACATAACCCCATCATTAGCCCCCGAATGGATTGAGGCTTCGAGTGAAGAAGGAGTTGATGTCGTTTCCGATTAACCTTTGCGCTCTAGTTGTGCGCTGTTCTGGATCAAAGAATCTCTTCGTTGACAGGGAGCAATTTGTCTTCGGTCGACTCGATCCATTCTATTTTTGCGTCGAGTGATCTTTCGAGCTTCGACGATCTCCGAGCGACGGATCGCCGGAAACACCGCGTCTGACAGACTGATTTGTTGCTCGCGGATTCCGCGGGGTGCGAAATTTGGGGGCGCGCGCGAAGCGGGGCAGACCGCGGCGTTCGGATGGGACGGGGCATAGACGCCTCGATCTCCGCGCCGCCTTTTTCGCCACGTATCCAGTCCTCATAACTGCTCCCAGATATGATTAGATCGACCGGGCCCACATGTCAGTCACTCGGAAGGGACCTTATAAATGTGCCCGGCGAGGATTTCTGTGCTGCGCCTCAGCATTCTCCCTCTCTCCCTCTGCTTCCATCCTCCCTGCTCAGCGTGCTCGCTCTCGCCCCCGCACCACTTCCCTTCGTGCATCTCACCGGCGACCATGGCCAAGGAGAAGACAACGGCGCTGGAGCGTGCCAAGAAGGCGTCGGCATCGGAGAAGGCGAAGGGGAGATCCACCAGCCGCAGAGGGTCCTCGTCCAGATCCCGCCTGCCGAAAGGCTGGGTCCAAGGAGACTGGATCCAGTCGACCATCACGGAGAAGGACCTCCTCAACATGGCCAACGAGGGCTTGATCCCTCACGGAGCTGCGAGGTTGCCGGGGAAGGAGTGGCAGCCACAGCCAGAAGAGGGTGAGTGTGTGCTTCTGGCCACTCATGTTGATCGTGGGTTTTCCTTGCTGCCAAGCATTTTCTTCCGTGGCTTCTTGAATTTCTTTGGAGCGCAGCTCCACCACTTTACCCCAAACTCCATTGCCTATCTTGCTGCATTCGTGTCCATGTGTGAGGGTTTCTTGGGCTGTCGACCGCACTGGGGTTTGTTCAAACGTATCTTCACGTGTCGCTCTCAGACCGTGAAGAAGGCGAGCCCAGGTGATGAGAAGACCCGAGTCGTCCAAATGTGTGGGGGCCTGGGGATTCAGGTGAGGAATAATAGCACCTTCCCGCCCATGTCCTTTCCCGAGTCCGTCAGAGGCTGGCAGTCGACTTGGTTCTACTGCCAGGTCCAGTCGACGCCAGGGCAGTCGAGTGGACTCCCTCCGTTTACCATGGACCGAGTGAACAAGCCCTCCCCTCTGAAGCTGATTCCGGAGGAGAAAGCCGACGTGAAGATGTTGATGGAGCGCGTGGTGCAGTTGGTTCGGGAGGGGGTGACGGGCATGGATCTTCTGGAGGTCTTCCTCAGGCGTCGCATCCAACCCCTTCAATTCCGGAGCCACTGCATGTGGTTGTACTGTGGGCCCGAAGACGAGACTAGAGTCCATCCAGAAGAAGTCGACGATGCCACTCTGGAAAGATGGATGGTAGCCGTTACCGGAAACAGGGACAACCCGCGCGGAGCCAGAAGGATTCCTCCACTCGACCACAACAGCGACCCAAACAAGGTACACTTGCTCTGCTTTCCATTGTGTCCTTGTCGTATTCATTTCTGCTAACCTTGTCGACTGGTCGACTGATCCTTGTTTGGGCATCTGTTAGGCCTTCACCGAGCTGTACTCGATGCCCAATGGGGCACAAGCTTCGACTGAGGAAGGCGAGGCGAGCGGGGGCGAGGCGAGCGGGGGCGAGAGCCAGGAAGAGGAGGAATGGGACTCGGATGCTGCAGGGGATGATGACGACGATGACGATGATGAAGGTGATGAAGATGGCATCGAGGACGGGGAAGAAGAGGAGGAGGAGGTCGTTCCACCGCGCTCAGAAAGGCGGTCGAAGCTTGTCCACGACCCTTCGACCGAACGTGGTAAGGGGGTTGCGACCGCCACTCAGTCGACCAAGCGCCCTCGGACCACCTCTCCGGCGCCGACTGAAAAGGCGCCGAAGCAGCCCAGGGCGGCCTCATCGAAGCCGACCAAGCTCCTGCCGAAGATGAAGGTGTCCATCCCCACCATATCAGGGTAATTGTGTTGCTCATATTTTCTTATTCTTGTGCGAACTTTATCTTTGGTCGACGCTGAGGTTAGTCGACTGATCCTTTGGAGTTGCAGTGCTGCTACCTCTGAGACTTCGGCCCGGGCCGATGACCACGAGATGGAGGATGCGGCAACTTCGAACCCAGGTACTGTATTCTTAACACCGTTTTTAGTCGACTGACTCGCGACCTCTGATCCTGATTCTTCTTCGCAGTTCCGCCCCATACTGTTATCGATCTTCCTGACGACGACGAGGATGAAGAACTGCTGGCACGCAGGAAGAGTCGGAAAACGCCCGCCAGCAAGGTGTCTCAGGATGCGACGGCGCCTGAGACTCTGACTGTGGAGGAAGAGAACACCACTCGACACACGGTGTCCTTCGCGAATCCACTGACGAGTGCTCAACAGCCCTCCCTCTTCACGACTCACCACGTCCCAGAGGACCAAGCTGGTGCAGCGAAGGAGGCAATACGCCAGGCGGGACTCATGATGGAGCAGCTGAAGACCATCCGGGATGCGAGCCAGGCAGCTTATGACGCCAGCTCTGCCCTCCAAAGCAATGTCCAGGTCAGTCGACCGCTGTTTGTTCTGTTGGATATGCTACCAAAAACTTTTCTTTTCCGGAATTTATATTAGTCACCCACTGGGTGTGTCGAATAAACTCCGTGTTAGCGGGGGCACGCTGAGTGCACCCGCTGGGTGTAGTCCCCAAGGCTAAGGTCGACTGCTGGCAGTCGGCCTTAGGCTTTATGATGTCAATCTTCCTGTCAGTCGACTGGTCGACTGGATTTCGCAAACCGGTGGGGGCACGCTGAGTGCACCCACTGGGTGTAGTCCCCAAGGCTAAGGTCGACTGCTGGCAGTCGGCCTTAGGCTTTATGATGTCAATCTTTCTGTCAGTCGACTGGTCGACTGGATTTCGCAAACCGGTGGGGGCACGCTGAGTGCACCCACTGGGTGTAGTCCCCGAGACTGTGGTCGACTGCTTGCAGTTGATCACAGTCTTAGAGAATGCGTCTCGCACACTGTTTTTTTTGAGGTCGACTGGTCGACTTTGTCTTCAACAGGATTAGTGGGGGCACGCTGAGTGCACCCACTGGGTGTAGTCCCCGAGACTACGGTCGAATGCTTGTATTCGGCTGTAGTCTTAGAAACGTGTGTTTTTCCCTTTTTCACTCGGAAGTGAGTTACATTTGACGTTTAGTCGATTGGTTCTTCGCAGAACTCCTGTGATCTTGTGGCTCGCTACTCAGAGCTGGAACAAAAACATACTCAAGTCGAGCTGAGCTTGAAGCTGGTTCAGGAGAAGCTGGCAAAGGCAAAGGAGGAGACCGAAGGTATGTTTGGTGAGACCCTGACGACTGCTTTTCCCCTTGCTTGTTTCGGCATCTGATCTCGCTGTAACTTGCAGGTAAGGTAAGGGAGGCCCAGCAGAAGAAAGACCTTGAGCTAGCTGAGAAGATCAAGCTTGCTGACGAGAAGTTAGCTTCATTCACCAAGCTCGAACAAGACAATACCAATCTGAAAACTGCTCTTGGGATTGCCAACAAGGAAGTCAGTCGACTGAGAACTGACAAAGCTGCCTTGACCGACCAAGTCAGCAAATTGACTGAGAAGAAAACTGAACTGGAGGCCTTCCTGAGTGGCCTTGCCAAGAAGCTGTTTCTTATGCTTGAAGGTAAACCTCCATGTTTGGCAAATATTTCCAACTGTGGCTTCTTCCATTCGACTATCCCCTTGACTTAGTGATCACCCTTGCAGAATTTTGTCAAAACTTTGAAGAGGAAACCAGCCGACTGGAGCCAAACCTTGACCCCGTCAATTCTCCGGTGAACGACGAAGTTGCCATGGATGTTTTCCGACTGGAGTCTCGTGTCGCAGCTGTCGTGGACTATCTCGCAAGGCTGAAGGCCGCCACATCTCGCATCGACTCGACGCTCTGGCCTGAGGAGACACTTCAGAATGACCTTGAGTCGCTGATGGCCCGCTTGAACACGATCCCTGGTCGAGTGCAGGAGTGGAAGAAGTCTTCGGCTCGGTGTGGTGCAGATGTCGCTCTGTGTCTGGCCCGAGTCCACTGCAAAGATGCACGAGAGGAGAAGCTGGCGGCCCTTCGGGTGGCCAATACCAAGAAGCACGACTTCAGGTCCTTTATGGAGACTTTCCTTGCAGCTGCCACTCGGATCGCCGACGGAATTGACCTTGATGAATTTGTTGCACCTTCCAGCCCTCCACAGGAGGGGTAAAAAACTTCTTCTGACTCGACACTTTAAATTTGCCTCGGTATGCCGAGTGGAATTGTAACCGACAAACCTTAACGGGCTTGACGCCCGAGCACTTTCGGTTCCTTTAGATATCGATTCAAACTTGAATTTGGCGCTTGAATATGATTGCCTTCGGCTCGGAATGTCTTTTGCAGGTTCGAAGCAAGGTGCCTGTACCGCAATCGACTTATTCTTTAACCCACTTAGGCGAGCACTGGGCTGCAGCTAAGCCTCCGAGTGAGAGGGTCGCTCTTCACTCGGTAGGATTTTTGTAACTTAAGCGAGCGCAGGGCTGCAGCTAAGCCCCTGAGTGAGAGGGTTGCTCTCCACTCGGTAAGATTTTTATAACTTAGGCGAGCACGACGCTGCAGCTAAGCCTCCGAGTGGAAGGCTGGCTTACCACTCGGTAGGATTTTGATAACTTAGGCGAGCACGACGCTGCAGCTAAGCCTCCGAGTGGAAGGCTGGCTTACCACTCGGTAGGATTTTGATAACTTAGGCGAGCACGAGGCTGCAGCTAAGCCTCCGAGTGAGAGGATCGCTCTTCACTCGGTAGGATTTTCACAACTTAGGCGAGTGCTTGGACTGCAGCTAAGCCCCCGAGTGAGAGGATCGCTCTTCACTCGGTAGGATTTTCACAACTTAGGCGAGTGCTTGGACTGCAGCTAAGCCCCCGAGTGAGAGGGTTGCTCTTCACTCGGTAGGATTTTCACAACTTAGGCGAGTGCTTGGACTGCAGCTAAGCCCCCGAGTGAGAGGGTTGCTCTTCACTCGGTAGGATTTTTATAAACTTAGGCGAGTGCTTGGACTGCAGCTAAGCCCCCGAGTGAAAGGCTGGCTTACCACTCGGTAGGATTTTGACAACTTAGGCGAGTGCTTGGACTGCAGCTAAGCCCCCGAGTGGAAGGCTGGCTTATCACTCGGTAGGATTTTTATAACTTAGGCGAGTGCTTGGACTGCAGCTAAGCCCCCGAGTGGAAGGCTGGCTTACCACTCGGTAGGATTTTGACAACTTAGGCGAGTGCTCGGACTGCAGCTAAGCCCCCGAGTGGAAGGCTGGCTTACCACTCGGTAGGATTTTGATAAACTTAGGCGAGTCCTTGGACTGCAGCTAAGCCCCCGAGTGAGAGGGTTGCTCTTCACTTGGTAGGATTTTCACAACTTAGGCGAGTGCTTGGACTGCAGCTAAGCCCCCGAGTGAGAGGGTTGCTCTTCACTCGGTAGGATTTTCACAACTTAGGCGAGTGCTTGGACTGCAGCTAAGCCCCCGAGTGAGAGGGTTGCTCTTCACTCGGTAGGATTTTTATAAACTTAGGCGAGTGCTTGGACTGCAGCTAAGCCCCCGAGTGGAAGGCTGGCTTATCACTCGGTAGGATTTTTATAACTTAGGCGAGTGCTTGGACTGCAGCTAAGCCCCCGAGTGGAAGGCTGGCTTACCACTCGGTAGGATTTTGACAACTTAGGCGAGTGCTCGGACTGCAGCTAAGCCCCCGAGTGGAAGGCTGGCTTACCACTCGGTAGGATTTTGATAAACTTAGGCGAGTCCTTGGACTGCAGCTAAGCCCCCGAGTGGAAGGCTGGCTTACCACTCGGTAGGATTTTGATAAACTTAGGCGAGTCCTTGGACTGCAGCTAAGCCCCCGAGTGGAAGGCTGGCTTACCACTCGGTAGGATTTTGATAAACTTAGGCGAAACGGATTCGCAGCTAAGCCTCCGAGTGAGAGTCTGGCTCACCACTCGATAGGATTTTTACAAACTTAGGCGAAACGGATTCGCGGCTAAGCCACCCACTGAGGGGGAGTTTTTATGTGGACAAAAGTAAAAAGTGATGACACAATTATTTCTGAACCCATGAACTACAGAAGTACTTTATTGCAACTCATCCGAGTGACAAAACTTAAGTGTAAAATGGGCGGAGTAGCTCCGCGTTCCAAGCTCGGGGCTCGTCGATATTATGCTCGACGTTGTAAAGACGGTACGCCCCGTTGTGGAGAACCTTGGTGACGATGAAGGGGCCTTCCCAAGAAGGAGCAAGCTTGTGTGGTTTGTGCTGATCCACTCGGAGAACCAAATCCCCTTCCTGGAAGGCTCGACCTCTCACATTTCGGGCGTGGAAACGGCGCAGATCTTGTTGGTAGATGGTCGACCGGATCAGAGCCATCTCCCTTTCTTCCTCTAAAAGGTCGACTGCGTCCTGCCGCGCTTGTTCAGCTTCTGCTTCGTTGTAGATTTCGACTCGAGGAGCATTGTGGAGAAGATCACTCGGCAAGACCGCTTCGGCTCCATAGACCAAGAAGAATGGAGTTCTTCCGGTCGACCGATTGGGCGTGGTCCGCAGTCCCCAGAGTACAGATGGAAGTTCGTCGACCCAAGCTCCAGCCGCGTGTTTGAGATCACGCATCAGTTGCGGCTTCAGTCCCTTGAGAATCAGTCCATTAGCTCGCTCTGCTTGTCCATTCGACTGCGGATGGGCGACTGATGCGTAGTCGACCCGTGTGCCCTGGGAGTTGCAGAAGGTTCTGAATTCCTCTGAGTCGAAGTTCGACCCATTATCCGTAATGATGCTGTGCGGGACTCCATATCTGAATATTAGTTCCCTGATGAAGCTAACAGCAGTACCGGTGTCGAGGCTCTTGATTGGTTTAGCCTCGATCCACTTGGTGAACTTGTCGACTGCCACCAGTACATGCGTGAAGCCACTTCGTCCTGTTCTCAACGGGCCGACCATGTCCAGCCCCCAGACTGCAAAAGGCCAGACGAGTGGGATGGTCTTCAAAGCTGACGCAGGTTTGTGCGACATATTCGAGTAGAACTGACATCCCTCACACTTATCCACTATCTCCTTTGCCATCTCATTCGCCTTGGGCCAGTAAAATCCGGCTCGGTATGCTTTGGCCACGATGGTCCGGGAGGACGCATGATGACCACAGGTCCCCGAGTGAATATCATTGAGGATGAGTCGACCTTCTTCTGGTGTTATGCACTTCTGACCGACTCCAGTCGTGCTCTCTCTGTATAATTGTCCTTTGATGACGGTAAAGGCCTTAGATCGACGGACGATCTGTCGAGCCTCTTCCTCATCCTCTGGAAGCTCTTTCCTCAAGATATATGCGACATACGGAATCGTCCAGTCGGGAATGACTACCAAAACCTCCATGATCAAGTCGACCACCGCTGGGACTTCAACTTCAGTCGGATCTGTGGCACTCTTGGGCTGCGGAGTTTCTTCGGTGAAAGGATCTTCTTTGACTGACGGAGTATGTATATGCTCCAAGAACACACCACTCGGAATGGCTTCTCTCTTGGAACCTATCTTTGCTAGATCATCAGCTGCTTGATTTTTCAGTCGGGGTATATGATGGAGCTCCAACCCCTCGAACTTTTTCTCCAGCTTCCTCACTGCACTGCAGTATCCAGTCATGGCTGGGCTTCTCACGTCCCACTCTTTCATCACCTGATTGACCACTAAATCCGAGTCGCCATAGACCATTAGGCGACGGACGCCGAGTGAAATGGCCATGCGCAACCCATATAGGAGGGCCTCATATTCTGCCTCATTGTTGGAGGAATCAAAGTGAATCTGGAGCACATATCTGAGCTTATCTCCTCTGGGGGAAACCAGGACAACCCCAGCACCGGAACCATTCAACATCTTAGAACCATCGAAAAACATGGTCCAATGCTCCGAGTGAACTTCAGTCGGCTGCTGCTGTTCGATCCACTCGGCGAGGAAATCTGCTATTGCCTGGGACTTAATGGCTTTCTTTGCCTCAAACTTGATATCAAGGGGAAGAAGTTCAATCGCCCATTTGGCCACTCGACCAGTTGCATCTCTGTTGTGCAAAATCTCTGATAGTGGAGCGTCGCTGACGACTGTGATTGAATGGTCAGAGAAATAATGAGCAACCTTCTTTGTGGTCATGTATATTCCATACACAAGCTTCTGATAATGAGGATATCTCTGCTTGGATGGAGTCAAGACTTCAGACAAATAATACACTGGGCGCTGAACTTTGAGAGCTTTTCCTTCTTCTTCCCGCTCGACCGTTAGCACAGTACTGACGACTTGTCCTGTGGCTGCGATGTAGAGCAACAGAGGCTCTTTGCTGATTGGAGCAGCAAGCACCGGCTGGGTGGAGAGCAGAGCTTTTAGCTCGGCAAACGCTGCATCAGCTTCTGGAGTCCACTCGAACTTGTCAGCCTTCTTCATCAGTCGGTAAAGAGGCAATGCCTTTTCACCGAGTCGTGAGATGAATCGACTTAATGCGGCCAAGCATCCAGTAAGCTTCTGGACATCGTGCACTCGCACAGGGCGTTTCATTCGGAGAATAGTGCCAATCTTTTCTGGGTTGGCGTCGATTCCCCGTTCGGAAACGAGAAAACCGAGTAACTTGCCACCAGGAACTCCAAATGTGCACTTTGATGGATTGAGCTTGATATCATACCTTCTGAGGTTGGCAAATGTTTCGGCGAGGTCAGCGAGCAGGTCGGAACCTTTTCGTGACTTGACAACAATATCATCCATATAAGCTTCCACATTCCGACTGATTTGAGTGAGTAGACACTTCTGGATCATTCGCATAAATGTGGCTCCGGCATTCTTGAGGCCGAATGGCATGGTGATATAGCAGAAGCACCCGAATGGAGTGATGAAAGCTGTTTTTACTTCATCGGGCCCATACAGACGGATCTGGTGGTACCCGGAGTAAGCATCTAAAAAAGACAACCTCTCGCATCCCGCGGTCGAGTCAACAATTTGATCTATGCGAGGGAGAGGAAAGTGATCTTTCGGGCAGGCCCGGTTGATGTGCTTGAAATCAATGCACATTCGGAGCGACTTGTCCTTCTTAGGAACCATGACGACATTAGCGAGCCACTCGGAGTGGAATATCTCTCGGATAAATCCTGCCGCCAACAGTCGAGCCACTTCTTCACCGATGGCCTTTCTCTTCTGGACGGCGGACCGCCGAAGATGCTCTTTGACTGGCTTTGCAGACTTGTCGACTCTTAGACGGTGCTCAGCCAGTCCCCTGGGAACACCTGGCATGTCAGCGGGCTTCCATGCAAAAATGTCCCAGTTCTCACAAAGGAACTGGATGAGCGCTTCTTCCTATTTTGGGTCGAGTGTTGTGGAGATGCGGGTCGGAGCTGCTTCGGGGTCGGTCGGGTGAATGTGAACAGGCTTCGTCTCACCGGACGACTGGAATGCAGATTCTGTGGCGGGCTTCTTGGATCGCAGCAAGTCACTCGGATCTGCGTTTTGCTTGTATTCTTCGAACTCGACCGCTGTCACTTGGGAATCGGCAATTTTGGAGCCCTTCTGAAAGCACTCCTCTGCCTTTTTCCTATCACCGGTGACAGTGATCACACCTTTGGGACCGGGCATCTTCAATTTGAGGTACACGTAACATGGTCGAGCCATGAACCGTGCATAGGCTGGTCTCCCCAAAATGGCATGATATGCACTTTGAAAATCCACGACCTCAAACGTCAACTTTTCTTTGCGAAAATGCTTTGAATCGCCAAACACTACGTCCAAAGCTATCTGGCCGAGTGACTCGGCCTTCTTCCCTGGTATAACTCCATGGAAGCTCATGTTACTAGTGCTCAGTCGGGACATCGGAATGCCCATACCTTTCAACGTGTCTGCATATAACAGATTCAGCCCACTTCCACCGTCCATCAGCACCTTTGTCAGTCGAGTGCCTTCGACAACTGGATCGACCACCAAAGCTTGCCTCCCAGGGGTGGCAATATGAGTCGGGTGATCAGATTGGTCGAATGTGATGGGTGTTTGAGACCACTTCAGATAATTTGCCTTTGCTGGGGCAACCATGTTAACCTCTCGGTTAATCACTTTCAGTCGACTTCTGCTTTCCACATCTGCGAAGATCATCAGAGTGGAGTTGATATGCGGATATCCTTCCTCACTGTCCTCTTTGTCTTCGGCCTTGTCCGGCTCCTTCTCCTTGTCCTTAGACTGTTTTCCCTGAAACTGCTGAATCAGGAGTCGACATTGGCGAGTGGTGTGCTTTGGGTAAATGATATTCCCCTCTTCATATTTCTTCGTGTGAATATGACACGGCATATCCATCACGTCGTTCCCTTCTTTATCCTTTACCTTCTTGGGGTTCCAGGATCCTTTTGGTTTCCCCTTAAACTTTCCTTGAGTCACGGCCAGAGCCTCTCCAGGAGCTGCCGGTTCAGCCTTCCGCTTCTATTTCCGACTGGTGTTTCCTTTTTCCGACTGACTCGGCTTGTGCTTGCCGCTTCGGAGTCGGTCTTCTTCTTCGCCGTTGGCGTACTTGGTAGCAATCTCCATCATCCGACTCAAGGTCATGTCACCGGTTCGACCAAATTTCAAACTCAGTTCTCTGTTCTTGACACCATCTTTGAAGGCGCATACTGCCTGATGGTCAGAGACATTTTCCACAGTGTGGTACAAAGTGATCCACCTCTGAATATACTCTCTGAGAGTCTCATTGGTTTTCTGCACGCAGACTTGCAACTCTGTCAATCCCGCTGGTCGCTTGCAAGTCCCTTCGAACGTCCTGACGAACACTCGGGACAGATCTTCCCAAGTGTAAATGCTGCTAGGAGGCAATTGAGTCAACCATGCCCTGGCAGAACCTTCCAACATGAGGGGCAAATGCTTCATGGCCACCTTGTCGTTCCCACCACCGATCTGAACTGCCACTCGGTAGTCTTCAAGCCAAGTTTCAGGCTTAGACTCACCAGTGAACTTGCTGACTCCTGTTGCCAACCTGAAATTGGGGGGAATAACTGCGGCTCTGATAGCTCTGCTGAAACATTCAGGACCAGAAACATGTACTCGACTGCTCGTGGGCACATCTCTGTCGAGTGCGCCTCGATGGGCTCTGTTCCGGTCGACCAACCCTTGCACGATGATGGATCGCGCGTCGAAGCCTGGCTCTCTGGGGTCAACTGGAACCCTACGCCCTGTACTGTACTGACGCCTATCATCTGGCTGCCGAGGAGCGTAAGACCCACCCCTCGGAGGGGAATAGGGCACTCGACGCCTATCATCTCGGTCGAGTCTGTCGCCATATTGATCTCGCCGATTCTCACGCCCTTCGCGCCGCGGAGGCGATCTGGGGCTGTGAGCCGACTGAACCGTATTCACAGTGACAGATCGACTGTGAATTCTGTTGCGCGACTGAGACACGGCTGAATTCTGATCTCCTGCTGCCCGGAGCAGATCCCTGATCTGCAGCAAACCTCTGCCAGCCTCTGACTGCGAAGGCTGAATGGACTCTGCTATACGGGTCGCAGCTGCTAAATTCTGAATTGGGGTTCGATATACCTGAGTCGGCGGGAAGAGTTGACGTCGACTGGTGTCGGGAACTCGTTGCCGCGCGCGCTCGTCGAGTGCTCGCTGAAGGTTCTCCAGTCGAGTGCGCTCGGCCAAATTGGCCAGACGCGCCTCCTCCAAGGCACGAGCCTCGGGGGTTTCTCCTGCGATGGGAATACGCAGGGGATCCTCGTTCCTGCGGCGAAGCTCTTCTCTTTGCAGAGAGTCGAGTGGCTCGGGCTGGTACTCTTCGTAGCCTCGTGCAGGGTCGCCGCCGTCGCCTGCTTCACCACCACGGGCGAAGCCAGGAGGACTGTGGGGCCCGTCGACCATCAAGATTTCCGCCGCTGGATCACTGCTTCCGCACTCGGATGCAGTCTCTCCGGAGCCAGTCGACTGATCAAACAAGCCGTAGAGAGATTCGTTGGGCTCGATTGCCGCAACTTGTGTAGTGGCCGACTGGCGAGCCACCGCGTGACTCACCCATCGCTGAAGCCTCGACCGGCCTGAGCGCTTGCGCTGGCGGGAGACCGGGAGGGTGGAAGATGGAGGAGCCGACCGATACTGGGTCGATGGTTGCCGCAGCAGAACGCCGCGGACACATGCGCGAAAATGCGTCGCACCGCGGACGGGGAGCGCATCTACGTCGAGTGGAGCCTCCTGGAGCCATGCGGAGTCGTCGGCGATGAAGGTGAGAGCGCCGAGACGGATCTCTTGACCCTCGACCAAAATTCCAGCAGACACCATGATGAAAGTATTCGGAAGAATCGCAACTTCTCCACAAAATCGCTAAAACACCTGCCCCACGGTGGGCGCCAACTGTCGTGGTTCTAAGCCTGACAGTAGAGTGGGGGGTAGGTATGGAGAGGCAAGGTCCTAGCTATGGAGAGGTTGTAAGCACAAAGGATGTACGAGTTCAGGCCCTTCTCGGAAGAAGTAACAGCCCTACGTCTCGGAGCCCGGAGGCGGTCGAGTGGATTATGAATGTACGGATTACAAGGTGCCGAACCCCTCTGCCTGTGGAGGGGGGTGGCTTATATAGAATGCGCCAGGACCCCAGCCAGCCCACGTAGGAGAGGGTTTAAGGTGAGTTAAGTCTGGGGCGTTACTGGTAACGCCCCACATAAAGTGCCTTTACTATCATAAAGTCTACTTAATTACAGGCCGTTGTGGTGCAGAGTGCCTCTTGACCTCCTGGTGGTCGAGTGAGTCTTCGTGGTCGAGTCCTTCAGGCCAGTCAAGTGAATCCTCGTTGGTCGACTGGAAGGCGACCTCTTCTAGGGATGTCCTAGGGTAAGTTACTTGGAACAGGTCCATGACCATACCCTAGGTACATAACCCCATTAGGCACCGCTAAAACACACATCAACAGTTGTACAAGGGGGCGCCCCAAGTAGGAGGAATCCTACTTGGGCACCTCCCAATTCGGCCTCCCCCTTCCATATTCATCCGGAGGGGGAAGGAAGGAGGAGGGAGGAGAGAAGGAAGGGGGAGGCCGAATTGCTCCCCTTCCTTTCTCTCTTCCCCTCTTTCCTTCCCCCTTATTTCAGCCTACATGGGGCGCACCAGCCCAGGGGCTGATCTGTCCCCTTCTTGGCCCATTAGGCCCATGTAGTTGCCGGGGGGGGGGGGGGGGTGTGCCCGGAACCCTTTCCGGTGACCCGATATGTATCCGGTACCCCCGGAACACTTCTGGTGTCCGAATATCATCGTCCAATATATGAATCTTTACCTCTCGACCATTTTGAGACTCCTCATCATGTCCGTGATCACATCCGGGACTCCGAACAACATTCGGTCACCAAATCACATAACTCATATAATACAACATCGTCATCGAACGTTAAGCGTGCGGACCCTACGGGTTTGAGAACTATGTAGACATGACCGAGACACCTCTCTGGTCAATAACCAACAGCAGAACCTGGATGCTCATATTGGTTCCCACATATTCTACGAAGATCTTTATCGGTCATACCATAATGACAACATACGTTATTCCGTTTGTCATCGGTATGTTACTTGCCCGAGATTCGATCGTCGGTATCTTCATACCTAGTTTAATCTCATTACCGGCAAGTCTCTTTACTCATTCCGTAATACATCATCCTGTAACTAACTCATTAGTCACATTGCTTGCAAGGCTTATCATGATGTGTATTACTGAGAGGGTCTAGAGATATCTCTCCGACGCTCGGAGTGACAAATCCTAATCTTGATCTATGCCAACCCAACAAACACCTTCGGAGATACCTGCAGAGCATCTTTATAATCACCCAGTTATATTGTGACATTTGATAGCACACAAGGTATTCCTCCAGTTTCCGGGAGTTGCATAATCTCATAGTCGAAGGAATATGTATTTGACATGAAGAAAGCAATAGCAATAAAATTGAACGATCAACATGCTAAGCTAACGGATGGGTTTTATCCATCACATCATTCTCCTAATGATGTGATCCCGTTCATCAAATGACAACACATGTCTATGGTTAGGAAACTTAACCATCTTTGATTAACGAGCTAGTCTAGTAGAGGCTTACTAGGGACACGGTGTTTTGTCTATGTATCCACACATGTATCAAGTTTTTGGTTAATACAATTCTAACATGAATAATAAACATTTATCATGATATAAGGAAATATAAAATAACAACTTTACTATTGCCTCTAGGGCATATTTCCTCCAGTCTCCCACTTGCATTAGAGTCAATAATCTAGTTTACATCGCCATGTGATTTAACACCAATAATTCACATCTTCATGTGTTTAACACCCATAGTTCACATCGCCATGTGACCAACACCCAAAGGGTTTACTAGAGTCAATAATCTAGTTCACATCGCTATGTGATTAACACCCAAAGAGTACTAAGGTGTGATCATGTTTTACTTGTGAGAGAAGTTTAGTCAACGGGTCTGCCACATTTTGATCCGTATGTATTTTGCAAATTTCCATGTCTACAATGCTCTATATGGAGCTACTCCAGCTAATTGCTCCCACTTTCAATACGTATCCAGGTTGAGACTCAGAGTCATCTGGATCGGTGTAAAAGCTTGCATCGACGTAACTCTTTACGACGAACTCTTTTATCACCTCCATAACTGAGAAATATTTCCTTAGTCCTCTTAGGTAACTAAGGATAACTTTGACCGATGTCTAGTGATCCACTCCTGGATCACTAACGTGCCCCCTTGCCAAACTCATGGTAAGGTATACAATAGGTCTAGTACACAACATGGCATACTTTATAGAACCTATGACTGAGGCATAGAGAATGACTTTCATTCTCTCTCTATATTCTGCCGTGGTCGGGTTTTGAGTCTTACTCAACTTTACACCTTGTGACACAGGCAAGAACCCTTTCTTTAATTGATCCATTTTGAACTTCTTCAAAACTTTATCAAGGTATGTGCTTTGTGAAAGTCCTATCAAGCGTCATGATCTATCTCTATAGATCTTGATGCCCAATATATAAGCAGCTTCACCGAGGTCTTTCATTGAAAAACTATTATTCAAGTATCCTTTTATTCAAGTATTATTCAAGTATCCTTTTATGCTATCCAGAAATTCTATACCATTTCCAATCAACAATATGTCATCCACATATAATATTAGAAATGCTATAGAGCTCCCACTCACTTTCTTATAAATACAGGCTTCACCGAAAGTCTGTATAAAACCATATGTTTTGATCACCTTATCAAAGCTTATATTCCAACTCCGAGATGCTTGCACCAGTCCATAAATGGATCGCTGGAGCTTGCAGACTTTGTTAGCACCTTTAGGATCGACTAAACCTTCTGGTTGCATCATATACAACTCTTCTTTAAGAAATCCATTAAGGAATGCGGTTTTGACGTCCATTTGCCAGATTTCATAATCATAAAATGCGGCAATTGCTAACATGATTCGCACAGACTTAAGCATCGCTACGAGTGAGAAGGTCTCATCGTAGTCAACTCCTTGAACTTGTCAAAAGCCTTTCGCGACAAGTCGAGCTTTGTAGACAGTAACATTACCATCAGCGTCAGTCTTCTTATTGAAGATCCATTTATTCTATATGTCTCGCCGATCATCGGTCAAGTCAACCAAATTTAACACTTTGTTCTCATACATGGATCATATCTCAGATTTCATGGCCTCAAGCCATTTATCGGAATCTGGGCTCATCATCGCTTCGTCATAGTTCGTAGGTTCGTCATGGTCTAGTAACATGACTTCCAGAACAGGATGACCATACCACTCTAGTGCGGAACATGCTCTGGTTGACCTACGAGGTTCAGTAGCAACTTGATCTGAAGTTTCATAATTGTTATCTTTGGCTTCCTCTCTAGTTGGTGTAGGCATCACGGGAATAGTTTTCTGTGATGAGCTACTTTCCAATTCGAGAGAAGGTACAATTACCTCATCAAGTTCTACTTTCCTCCCACTCACTTCTTTCGAGAGAAACTCCTTCTGTAGAAAGGATCCATTATTAGCAACAAAGATCTTGCCTTCAGATCTATGATAGAAGGTGTACCCAACAGTTTCTTTTGGGTATCCTATGAAGACGCACTTCTCCGATTTGGGTTCGAACTTATCAGGCTGAAGCCTTTTGACATAAGCGCCGCATCCCCAAACTTTTAAGAAATGACAGTTTAGGTTTCTTGCCAAACCATAGTTCATACGGTGTCATCTCAACGGATTTAGACGGTGCCCTATTTAACGTGAATGCGGATGTCTCTAATGCATAACCCAAAAACGATAGTGGTAAATCGGTAAGAGACATCATAGAACACACCATATCCAATAAAGTGTGTTTACGATGTTCGGACACACCATTACGTTGTGGTGTTCCATGTGGCGTGAGTTGTGAAACTCATTCCACATTATTTTAAATGAAGGCCAAACTCGTAACTCAAATATTCGCCTCTGCGATCTGATCGTAGAAACTTTATTTTCTTGTTACGATGATTCTCCACTTCACTCTAAAATTCTTTGAACTTTTCAAATGTTTCAGACTTGTGTTTCATTAAGTAGATATATCCATATCTTCTCAAATCATCTGCGAAGGTTGGAACATAACGATACCCACCACGAACCTCAACACTCATCGGACTGCATACATCAGTATGTATTGTTTCCAATAAGTCATTAGCTCGCTCCATTGTTCCGGAGAATGGAGCTTTAGTCATCTTGCCCATGAGGCATGGTTCACATGTATCAAATGATTCATAATCAAGTGATTCCAAAAGTCCATATGCATGGTGTTTCTTCATGCGCTTTACACCAATATGACCTAAACGGTAGTGCCACAAGTATGTTGCACTGTCATTATCAACTTTGCATCTTTTGGCATCAATACTATGAATATGTGTATCACTACGATCGAGATTCAATAAACCATTTATATTGGGTGTGTGACCATAGAAGGTTTTATTCATGTAAACAGAACAACAATTATTCTCTGACTTAAATGAATTACCATATCACGATAAACATGATCCAACCATATTCATGCTCAACGCAAACACCAAATAACATTTATTTAGGTCCAACACTAATCTTGAAGGTTGAGGTACTGTGCGATGGTGATCTTATCAACCTTGGAATCACTTCCAACACATATCGTCACCTCGCCCTTAACTAGTCTCTATTCATTTTGCAACTCCTGTTTTGAGTTACTAATCATAGCAACTGAACCGGTATCAAATACCCTCGGGTTGCTATGAACACTAGTAAAGTACACATCAATATTATGTATATCAAATATACCTTTGTTCACTTTGCCATCCTTCTTATCCTCCAAGTATTCTGGGTAGTTCCACTTCCAGTGACCATTCCCTTTGTAGTATAAGCACTTAGTTCAGGCTTAATCCAGCTTTGGGCTTCTTCACGGGAGTGACAACTTGCTTGTCATTCTTTTTGAAGTTCCCTTTATTTCCCTTGCCCTTTATTTTTGAAACTAGTGGTCTTGTCGACCATCAACATTTGATGCTCTTTCTTGATTTCCACCTTCGTCGATTTCAGCATCGCGAAGAGCTCGAGAATTGTTTTCGTCATCCCTTGCATATCATAGTTCATCATGAAGTTCTAGTAACTTGGTGATAGTGACTAGAGAACTCTGTTAATCACTATCTTATTTGGAAGATTAACTCCCACTTGATTCAAGCGATTGTAGTACCTAGACATTATGAGCACATGCTCACTAGCTGAGCTATCCTCCTCCATCTTGTAGGCAAAGTATTTGTCAGAGGTCTCACACCTCTCGACACGGGCATGAGTCTGAAATACCAATTTCAGCTCTTGGAACATCTCATATGTTCCGTGGCGTTCAAAAACGTTTTGCAGACCTGATTCTAAGCCGTAAAGCATGGCGCACTAAACTATCAAGTAGTCATCATACCAAGCTTGCCAAACGTTCATAATGTCTGCATCCGCTCCTGGAATAGGTTTGTCACCTAGTAGTGTATCAAGGACATAATTCTTCTATGCAGCAACGAGGATAATCCTCATATCACGGACCCAGTCCGCATCATTGCTACTATCATCTTTCAACTTAGTTTTCTCTAGGAACATATCAAAAACATAGGGGAGCTACAACGCGAGCTATTGTTCTACAACATAGATATGCAAATACTATCAGGACTAAGTTCATGATAAATTAAGTTCAATTAATCAAATTACTTAAGAATTCCCACTTAGATAGACATCCCTCAAGTCATCTAAGCCATACGTGATCCAAATCAACTAAACCATGTATGATCATCACGTGAGATGGAGTAGTCATCAATGGTGAACATCTCTATGTTGATCATATCTACTATATGATTCACGTTCGACCTTTCGGTCTCCAGTGTTCCGAGGCCATGTCTGTACATGCCAGGCTCGTCAAGTTTAACCCGAGTATTCCGCATGTGCAAAACTATCTTGACCCGTTGTATGTGAACGTAGAGTCTATCACACCCGATCATCGCGTGGTGTCTCAACACGATGAAATGTCGCAACGGTGCATACTCGGGGAGACACTTATACCTTACAATTTTGTTAAGGGATCATCTTATAATGCTGATGACCCACAAGTATAGGGGATCAATTGTAGTTCTTTTCAATAAGTAAGAGTATCGAACCCAACGAGGAGCAGAAGGAAATGACAAGTAGTTTCTGGTAAGGTAATGTCTGCAAGCGCTGAAATTGTAAGTAATGAGTAGTTTGATAGCAAGATAATTTGTAACGGGCAAGTAACGATAATAGTGACAAAGGTGCAGAAAGGTAGCCCAATCCCTTTGACGCAAAGGACAGGCCAAAACGGTCTCTTATGATAAGCAAAGCGTTCTTGAGGGTACACGGGAATTTCATCTAGTCATTTTCATCATGTTGGTTTGATTTGTGCTCGGTATTTTGATAATTTGATATGTGGGTGGACCGGTGCTTATGTGCTGTTGTTACTTGAACAAACCTCCTACTTATGATTAACCCTCCCGCAAGCATCTGCAACTACGAGAAAAGTATTAAGAATAAATTCTAACCATAGCATTAAACTTTTGGATCCAATCGGCCCCTTACGGAATAGCGCATAAACTGGGGTTTAAGCTTCTGTCACTCTCGCAACCCACCATCTAATTGCTACTCCACAATGCATACCCTTAGGCCCAAATATGGTGAAGTTTCATGTAGTCGATGTTCACATGACACCACTAAGGGAATAACAACATACATACTATCAAAATATCAAACACATATCAAGTTCACATGATTACTTGCAACATGATTTCTCGCGTGACCTCAAGAACAAAAGTAACTACTCACGAATGATAAACATGTTCTTGATCAGAGGAGTATTAAATAGCATAATGGATCTGAACATATCATCTTCCACCAAATAAACCATATAGTAATCAACTACAAGGTGTAATCAACACTACTAGTCACCCACGAGTACCAATCTATAGTTCCGGTAACAAGATTGAACACAAGAGATGAACTAGGGTTTGAGAGGAGTTGATGTTGTTAAATATGTTGCTGGAGATTGCCCTCCCCAAGATGGGAGAGTTGTTGGTGATGATGATGGCGATGATTTCCCCCTCCAGGAGGGAAGTTCCCCCGGCGGAATCGCTCCCCCGAAGGGCAAAAGTGCTCCTGCCCAAGTTCCGCCTCGAGGCGGCGGTGCTTCGTCCTGAAAGTCCTCCTCCTATTTTTTCTAGGTCAAAATGACTTATATACCAAAAGATGGGCACCGGAGGTGGGCCGAGGAGGCCACAACCCACCAGGGCGCACCTGAGGGGGCCTGGCGCGCCCAGGTGGGTTGTGCCCACCTGGTGGCCCCCCTCTGGTGTTTATTAGCTCCAGTATTTCTTATATATTCCATAAAAAATCTCCGTGAAGTTTCAGCTCATTTGGAGTTGTGCAGAATAGGTGGCCTGACGTAGCTTTTTCAGGTCCAGATTTCCAGCTGTCGGAATTCTCCTCTTGGTGTGTTTCTTGCGAATTATGAGAGAAAAGCCATTAGAATTACTCCAAAAAGCATTATTATGGATAAAAACATTATAAATAATAGTAAGAAAACATGATGCAGAATGGACGTATCAACTCCCCCAAGCTTAGACCTCGCTTGTCCTCAAGCGAAAACCGAGATCGAAAAACATGTCAAATGCTTTGAGAGAGAGGTGTCGATAAAAACAAAATACGGACATAGAAGCATCATGTTGATTATTATAACAGCAACAAAATTAAACATAGGACTTTTATCATATACTTCTCATTAATAAGTAATAGTTCATCACACAATCGAAGTATAAAGCAAAAACTCTATTAGAAACCAACAAACTATGTTCTCAGTCAACTTTGCAACTACAATTCATCATCTTTTTAGGAAGGGTCACGTGTCGGAGCCTTTAGGCAAGTCCACATACTCAACCATCATATAGTCTTCTATGATTGCTAACACTCACCTCGTACCCATGAACAAAACGTTTCAACCGGACACATAGAAAGATAGGGGCTGATAGTTTCGCTTCCCAACATACTCACCTCAAGGGTGATGTCAACAATAATAACTCATGCTATCTATATTCAACTGTACATATGTGCGTAGATCTTTCCTCACCACATGATGCTTGCCAAAAGAGAAAATAAAAGGAATAGATAGAAAAACTTTGACTCTTTGCATAAAAGTAAAAGATAGGCCCTTCACAGAGGGAAGCAGAGGTTGTCATGCGCTTATTTGTTTGTATGCTCAATCCCTTAGTGCAAGAGAACGTCATGTTGTATTGCCCCTTAAGATGACAACCTTTATTATGCAGTATGTCGCTTTTATTTGTTGTCATCCAAGTTCATACAATGCTCAATTTCCTCTTACACTTTTTAGAAGCAATTTTTATTGCCTTTTTGCACCGATGACAACTTACTTGAGGGATCTCGCTCAATCCCTAGGTAGATATGGTGGACACTTGAAAAAGATTTGGGTTTAAGGGTTTTTGGATGCACAAGTAGTATCTCTACTTAGTACAAAATTTTTGGCTAGCAAAGATAGGGGGCAAGCACCACATGATAAAGGATCTATGACAGTATGACTTCTATGTGAATATAAACAAACATAAACCATTAAGTTGTCTTCCTTGTCCAACGTCAACAATTTTGGCATATAATATTTTGATGAGGGCTCACAATCACAAAAGATTTCTAGGATAGTATATCTATATGTGAATCTTCTCTTCCCTTATTAATTTTTTCATGAGTTGCGTCATTGACTAATGCTATGTTTGTCAATCTCTAATAAAATTTTCTACTTATATTTTTCCTTATGTGGTGCCATCACCTACCATAGGATTAGTATATAATCTTATTGATTTATTTCCTTTCTTCATTTATGTCCTTCCTCTTTTTCTTTCTTTAATTCTTTTCTTTATTTGCAACATGAAAGTATAGAAAGTAAAAACTCAAACTAACTTTATTATATAACTTGCACACGATTACAAGGATAGATCACTAAGCAAATTCTCAAAGAAGAAAGGATCGAACTAAACTTTTATTCATCTAAGGCAAAAGGATCGAACTAAAATAAGTAAAAGCAAAAAGATAGTGGGATGATACCATACCGGGGCACCTCCCCCAAGCTTGGCGGAAGCCAAGGGGAGTGCCCATACCCGATACTCAATTTTCTTTTGGTGGTGAAGAAGATGATGGTGGTAGTGATAACTATGCCTTACCCTTTTCATATTGTAGTTAAGGCAAGCAATTTCCTCTTTTAAATCATCGACCTCCAACTCCAGCTTCAAGATCTTGTCACATAAATCTCCTTTGCTTTTCTGCCAAAAACGAGAAGGAATAGATCGATTATTAGATCGGTTAGCTCTCTTAGGAAGACCGGACTTCTTTAATTTTATATGCATATCCCCAGGTTGAGGTAGAGGAACATCCTCCTCCTCCGAGCTTGAATCATCGATCCTCATCAAGTGAGCATCCTCCTCTTCATCCGTAGTTCGACCACAAGGAGATAGGTCTGATACGTCTCCAACGTATCTATAATTTTTGATTGTTCCATGCTATTATATTATCTGTTTTGGATGTTTAATGGGCTTTAATATGCTCTTTTATATTATTTTTGGGACTAACCTATTAACAGGAGGCCCAATGCCAGTTTCTGTTTTTTTACCTATTTTAGAGTTTTGCAGAAAAGGAATACCAAACGGAGTCCAAACGTAATGAAACCTTTGCGATGATCTTTCTTGGACCGAAATCAATCCAGAAGACTTGGATTCGAAGTCTGGAACTCCACAAGGAAGCCACGAGGCAGGAGGGCGCACCCAGGGGGGTAGGCGCGCCACCCACCCTCGTTGGCCCCTCGTAGCTCCACCAACGTACTTCTTTCGCCTATATATACTCTCATACCCTAGAAACATCAAGGGGAGCCACGAAACCACCTTTTCACCGCCGCAACCTTCTGTACCCGTGAGATCCCATCTTGGGGCCTTTTTCGGCGATCTGCCGGAGGGGGAACCGATCATGGAGGGCTTCTGCATCAACGCCATTGCCTCTCCGATGAAGCGTGAGTAGTTTACCACATACCTTCGGGTCCATAGTTATTAGCTAGATGGCTTCTTCTCTCTCTTTGATTCTCAATACAAAGTTCTCCTCAATGTTCTTGGAGATCTATTCGATGTAATACTCTTTTGCGGTGTGTTTGTCGAGATCCGATGAATTGTGGATTTATGAACAAGATTATCTATGAATATTATTTGGTTCTTCCCTGAATTCTTATATGCATGATTTGATATCTTTGCAAGTCTCTTCGATTATCGGTTTAGTTTGGCCTACTAGATTGTTCTTTCTTGCAATGGGAGAAGTGCTTAGCTTTGGGTTCAATCTTGCGGTGCCCTTTCCCAGTGATAGTAGGGGCATCAAGGCACGTATTGTATTGTTGCCATCAAGGATAAAAAGACGGGGTTTATATCATATTGCTTGAGTTTATCCCTCTACATCATGTCATCTTGCTTAATGCATTACTCCGTTCTTATGAACTTAATACTCTAGATGCATGCTAGATAGCGGTCGATGTGTGGAGTAATAGTAGTAGATGAAGAATCGTTTTGATCTACTTGACACAGACGTGATGCCTATATTCATGATCATTGCCTTAGATATCTTCATAACTATGCGCTTTTCTATGAATTGCTCGGTAGTAATTTGTTCACCCACCATGATACATGCTATCTTGAGAGAAGCCACTAGTGAAACCTATGGCCCCCGGGTCTCTTTCCTATTATATTACATTTCTTTTATTTACATCGCATCTCGTTTACTATTTTGCAATCTTTAGTTTCCAATCTATACAACAAAAATACCAAAAATATTTACTTTACTATCTCTATTAGATCTCACTTTTGCGAGTGACTGTGAAGGGATTGACAAGCCCTTTATCGCGTTCG
The DNA here is from genome assembly GCF_018294505.1 of Triticum aestivum. Taxonomy (NCBI): domain Eukaryota; kingdom Viridiplantae; phylum Streptophyta; class Magnoliopsida; order Poales; family Poaceae; genus Triticum; species Triticum aestivum. The sequence continues at coordinate 361,637,122 of NC_057809.1, forward strand.
TTGCAATGTTCTTAATTGTTTGTGTAGGTACTAGGTGACTTATGCGTTGTCTCCTACTGGATTGATACCTTGGTTCTCAAAACTGAGGGAAATACTTATGCTACTTTGCTGCATCACCCTTTCCTCTTCAAGGGAAAACCAACGCATGCTCAAGAGGTAGCAAGGTCCCCATAGGTCTTTGGGCCAGCAATGATATGTGAGACATAGCTCTCACCGTCGGAGTCTTGGGATGACATAATGCCAGATTTAAGCAAAAATTAGCAAGAAAAGAGAACAAATGATTTCTTCGCGATACGGTGATCAACATGTTCGGGAAGTATATATAGATATTATTATCAACTTGGGGTCCACTTTTTCTGCCATTAAAAATACCTCAAATCCTCCTCCTACCAAAGTTTCCAAGTTTATCTATGTTCCTAGAAATAGGGGTGAATCTTCTAGTAAGGAAAATGAAGACCTCAAATCAATAAGTATTCACCCCAACTTTTTCGATATCATTAATGAACCTTTTGCTACAAATGAATTTCTTGATTTCTTGCCTAGGAGTTTGATCATTATCAAAACCAATGAAGGTCCTAAGGGTTATGTGTGTTCAATTGAAGAATTGCATACCAAAGATGGCAATACCTAGATCTATTCTTGTTTTTATGCCTAGCTAGTGGCGTTAAACGATAGCGCTTGTTGGGAGGCAACCCAATTTTATTTTTGTTCTTTGCTTTTTGCTCCTGTTTAGTAACAAATAATTCATCTGGATTCTGTTATGATTGTTTTTTTAATGTTTTAATTAGTGTTTGTGCCAAGTAAAGCCTTTAGGATCTTCCTGGGTGATAGTTATTTGATCTTGCTGAAAAAACAGGAACTTTTACGCTCACGAAATTAATTTTCATTTTTTACCAGAGAGCGATAAAATACCTACTCCACCTGCAGTAGATCAATACACAAATTGCTCAGGTCGTCCTAATTTTTCATAATTTTTGGAGTTACGGAAGTATTCGAAAGTTACAGATCGCCACAGACTGTTCTGTTTTTTACAGATTTTGTTTTTCGTGCGTTGTTTGCTTATTTTGATGAGTCTATGAGTAGTATCGGGGGGTATGAACCATAGATAAGTTCGAATACAGTAGGTTTAACACCAATATAAGTAAAGAATGAGTTTATTATAGTACCTTAAAGCGGTGGTTTATTTTCTTATACTAACGGAGCTCATGAGATTTTCTATTGAAGTTTTGTGTTGTGAAGTTTTCAAGTTTTTGGATAAAGATTTGATGGATTTTGGAATAAGTAGTGGCAAGAGCCTAATCTTGGGGATGCCTAAGGAACCCAAGGTAAAATGCAGTGACAACCAAAAGCCTAAGCTTGGGGATGCCCCGGAAGGCATCCCCTCTTTCGTCTTCGTCTATCAGTAACTTTACTTGAGGCTATATTTTTATTCACCACATGATATGTGTTTTGCTTGGAGCGTCTTGTATTATTTGAGTCTTTGATTTTTAGTTTACTACAATCATCCTTGATGTACACACCTTTTGGGAGAGACACGCATGAATCGGAATTTATTAGAATACTCTATGTGCTACACTTATATCTTTTGAGCTAGATAATTTTGCTCGAGTGCTTCACTTATATCTTTTTAGAGCACGGTGGTGGTTTTATTTTATAGAAATTATTGATCTCTCATGCTTCACTTATATTATTTTGAGAGTCTTTTAGAACATCATGGTAATTTGCTTTGGCTATCATACTAGTCCTAATATGATGGAAATCCAAGATGGGTATAATAAAAACTTTCATATAAAGTGCATTGAATACTATGAGAAGTTTGATTCTTTATGATTGTTTTGAGATATGAAGATGGTGATATTAGAGTCATGCTAGTAGAGTAGTTGTGAATTTGAGAGATACCCGTGTTAAAGTTTGTGGTTCCCGTAGCATGCACATATGGTGAACCGTTATGTGATGAAGTTGGAGCATGATCTATTTATTGATTGTCTTCCTTATGAGTGGCGGTCGGGGACGAGCGATGGTCTTTTCCTACCAATCTATCCCTCTAGGAGCATGCGCGTAGTACTTCATTTCGATAACCAATAGATTTTTGCAATAAGTATGTGAGTTATTTATGACTAATCTTGAGTCCATGGATTATACGCACTCTCACCCTTCTTGTAACATCCCAAATTTTCAATTTGGAATGTTATACATTAGAATATCATGACATATCATATTTTATTAGCTTTTGGTTTGATCCTAGAAATTCTACACAACTCAAGGACCCTCGGAGAGAGTTGGAGATTTCATTATTTTCATATTTGAGTTTTCTCAAATTTGGAAAATAGGATCATTTGATTTTATTTATTTTATCTCCAATTATTTCTATTATAAAAATATTAGAGAGGGAATAAAATGACTTTCCCAAAATAAAGAAATATTGAGGATTTAATGATAAAATTAAATAAGATTTTATTTTGGATTTATTTGCTATATAATTTGAATTTAGAAAAAATGCATGTTTTTCAAAATTGCATTTAGGCCCCAAATAAATGTTCATCTTGTTCGGCTTGATTTTAGAAGTCGGGGGAAATTTATTTCGGGATTTTTGGAGTCAGTTTAGTATTTCTTTTATTTGTTTTTCTGCGCGTAATTATTTAAAAAAATGCGCAACCGACTTAGAGCCGGTTTTGGCCCAGACTCTTTGGGCAGGCCTTTATATAGCGCCGCCCCGAGCCCGTTAAGCCCCAAGCCGCCGCCGCCGCCGCGCGCTGCCGCACCGCGTCGCCTCGCCACCGTGCCGCCGCTGCCGCCGCCCGCCGCCGCCACCCCGCGCCGCCGCACGCCGGAGCCGCCGCCCCGCCACCGGACCCCGCCGCCGCCGCCGGTTTTCCCCGGAAAACCGTTCGGGTTTCCGTTCGGTTTTTCGTCGGTTTTTTTAGATTCGTTTTTTTATTTAGATCGGTTTATCTCCGGTTTAGTTTATTTAGCGAGCGTTTGCTCGTCCATTCGTTTTAACGAACGCGTTCACCGTTTAGTTACAGAAAACGAACGTTCGTTCATTAATCTGTTCGTCGTTTTTCTTTTTCTCGGATTTTCCGCGATTATTTCTGATCGCGATTTCAGATCCGATTTTCGTTCTAGTATAACTTTTCGCTCGTTTATCGGAATCAGGCGATTCAAGCGCATGTAGTTTCGTCTCGAAACCCGCTTTCCATTTAACCAACTCAAACAAGTTTTTGCTTATGTAAAATTTGACCTAGATGCAGATTAGTAAATGAAGTTTGTTTCTTTCGCCGTTTGACTTTCATTGCTTCGTTCGTTTTGATTCTTTTTGCAAACCGGAGTTCTTAAGTTGAACTTTCTGGTTAGATCTCTTATTTGAGTTTTAATTGGACATTTGTTGAGTACTTATCGTATGCTTATTTGTTTGTGATAGAGTACCCGGAGTGCGCCGCTTCCTACTTTGAATCGCTAGGTTTCGCGGATCATCAGCAAGGCAAGTAACACTTTGATCATACCTCCTACTACCCAGTTTTATTGAATTAGATCAATCCTCAAACATTGCATGAATATGATCTAATTAAATTGTCAGTTTTGGGAAGTAGATGAGGTAGTACTTATTACCTGTTTTATTATCAAACCCTTGGGAGTTACTTCTACGTTTGCTTATATCGCCATGCTATGCTAGTAGACGTGGATTGGGTGAGTGTATCCATGACAGATGTGAGATTGTTAAATTAATGGTTTATCTAAGGTGGCAACTTAAACACACATCTGGGTGGATTGAGGCACCTGGGTATTCCAGCGATTGCCTGTTTTTCTTTACGGACTGCCACCCAGGCTCGAAGGGATCATGAGATTATTCATACTAGAAACTTCCGTGTGCAGCACAAGCTACTATGGGCTCTAGCATAGTTGACTAAGTCATGCGAACTCTTACAGTGGTAGACTAGCAGATGTAGGGGATGTAGGTTAGTACGGTCTACCCGTTCGTAAGGTGCTAGCGCTTCTGAAAACATATGTCTCGGTCATCCGTTTCTCAAACATCATGTAGTGAGAGAATCCCAACGGAGGAGATCGAGTCTTGTGGGGAAAAGTGCGCAAACCTCTGCAGAGTGTAAAAACTAATCATGGTTAGCCGTGTCCCCGGTTATGGACAACTTGAGTATCTAGTACATGGATTATCATGTGAATCTCATTATGTTACTTTAATTAATATTGTTGGGTTTTAATGATGATGCTTAATTGGGATTGAGAGGGTGTCTACACTCTCAATGTTCAACAACCACCATGATAGTTAAATAAAATTTATTCCTTTGTAGTAGGGAAAAATTGGCTTTACGCAAAACTGTAACCATAGAGTTTTCCACCAGCCAAATATGCATGTAGTATAGCCTTAATCTTTCATTACCCTCTATGTGTTACATTGCTAGCATATTCCATGTGTTGACCCATTTTCAGGCTGCAACGTTCATGTTGCAGACTTTTCAGACGACGAGTAAGGTGCCTTTAGGTCGTGGTTCTATACTCAATGATGCCGTTGGAGTTGATGGACTCACTTATCTTCCAAGCCTTCCGTTGTTATCATTATTAGATGGTCTTAAGACATATTTATTGTAATAAGTTCTCTTTTGAGACATTCAATGTAATAAGTGCGTGATTGCTACTCTGTTATAAATCCTTCGAGTACTGTGCGTGTCAGCATTACTGATCCAGGGATGACACTGAAGCACAGTGATCAGACTGTTTGAGGTCTGGTCGCTACAAGATGGTATCAGAGCCCACGCTGACTGTAGGACATGACCACTAAACTAAAGCCCTAGATCACTACTCACTCTTCTCATTTCTGACTTCTCATCTTTTCTACTCTTTTAGGATGGCGGATGCAAGGAACAAGTTTACACAACCGGATAAAGATACACCCTTTGGACGTCACTTGAAGGAAGTCACTAGATATCTGAACATTGGAGTACCAAGCTTCACCGGAACCTACAATGCCACTTTACCCGAGGAGGAGCGCTGGATGATTCAAGTTCAAGTTCCAGGAAGGACGTTAATGCCAGTCACCGAGCCCATAGAGTTTTCTTTTGATGCACCAACCTGGAGTCTAGGAAAGAGCATGGCAGTTCACATCGCCATGGGACGTATTGGAGAAGTTTACTGCAATGATCTCAAGGATACAATTTACCAGATTTGTGGGCGCCGAGATGAGCACTGGGAGATGATCAGCACCAAGAAGGATAGATCAATCGCAGCTTCCATCCAGGAGTTAAACCAACACATTCACCGTCAGGAGAACCAGATGTGCGCAGACATGATAGATCTTAAGAAGGCGAGGACAAGAATCACGTTACTGGAGGAAGAACTCAAGGCTACACATGAAGATTATATGGAGGAAATCGAAGTACTAGTGGAGAAGAATGACGACCTGATCAAGAAGATCAGAATATTCATGGGAGACCCTACACCAGTAGAAGAAGACGAAGAACCCAAGGAGATTTGCCCGAAAGACTACATCATCATCGACGACACCGACTCGGACCCAGACGATAGTGATGATGACTATGTTGATGAAGTTGGAGCAGATATCATGGAGTCTGCAACCGAAGAATATTTCTAGTAGACCATCCCATCACTAGTAGTATTCCACCATGTAAATATAGTAGTCCAAACACTTTTGCGATAGTTAGACCGATTGTATGCCCTTGTTTGATTGAATGAAGTGATTTTGTGTGCATTTGCCTCATGTGCATATGGGTAGTGTTTTCTCTCTAGACCTCTCTCTATTCTTAAATCTCATCTTTTCTAAACCCATCAGATGCCTCCGAGACGTGACCCCGGATTTACTTTCCCACCGGAGCTCACTCAGTTGATCCAGCAGGAGAATACATTGATGCAGTTACTAGTCCAGAATCAGAATCAGGGGAACAACAACAACAACCCACCACCACCACCACCACTTGTTGATCACTTAACCCGTTTTCTTAGGCTGAATCTGCCGGTGTTCTCCAGTAGCACCGAGCCTACAGTAGCAGATGATTGGCTCTGCAAGACAGCAAGGGAGTTGACTACGGCAGGATGCACAGATGTGGAAAAGGTGAAATTTCCCGCACATCAGTTGGATGGACCCGCAGCATCATGGTGGGAGAATTTCACAGCCACTTACCCTACCGACACTGTCACATGAGACCAGTTTCAGCAGGCTTTCCGTACTGCCCATGTTTCAGCAGGAGCTATGGCCCTGAAGAAGCGTGAGTTTCGCAACTTGCGCCAAGGAGGACGGACAGTTGGCCAGTATGTGGATGAATTTAGTAAGCTAGCACGTTGTGCCCCAGATGATGTTGCTACTGATGCAGCTAAGCATGAGAAGTTTCTGGAAGGACTAAATGATGAGTTGAGCATGCAGTTGATGGTAGCAAGCTTCAACAACTACCAGGAGTTGGTAGGTCGTGCTCTTATGATTGAAGGGAAGCAGCAGCAGATTGAAAACCGTAAGAGGAAGTATGGACAAGGTAAGTACAATTCTGGAGCGCAGCAGAAGCCTCGTTTTACCCCTAAACCGGGAGGACCTTTTCAGCATACCCATGGGGGAGGAAGTTCGCATAATCATAATGGACCCAAGAATGGTAATGGGAATGGAGGAAGCAACGGCCAGAACCGTACCAACCCATCAACACCAGCCAAGAGAGACCTGAGCCAAGTCACTTGCTTTAAGTGTCAGAAGATCGGACACTATGCCAATGAATGTCCTGAATCCCAGAATGGAAATGGCAATGGAAGCTTTGGGAAGAAGCCGGACCCTTTCAATAGGGGACAGGTGAACCACATTAACGTAGAGGAGGTTGAAGCTCAGCCAGATGTAGTAATAGGTAAGTTTTCGATTAAGTCATTTACTGCACTCGTTTTTTTGATACTGGTGCATCGCATTCATACATCTCAAGGGGATTTGTGGATAAGTATAAACTACCAACCCAAGCCCTTAGGTCACCCATGTTAGTAACCTCGCCTGGAGCAGAGTATATGGCTAGTCTATGGTGTGATCAGTTACCATTAAGGATTGGTAACTATGTATTTCCCTCAGACCTAATAGTATTGGAATCCCAAGGATTGGATGTGATATTAGGCATTGATTGGTTATCGAAGTATCAAGGGAACATTGAATGCGCCACTAAGTCAATTTTGCTTACAACGCCAGAAGGAAGAAGAATCAAGTATGTATCCCGGCATGTGCCTAAGAGGACTCAAGTAAATTCCTTAACAGGAGTTGTACAGGAGGAAGTACCAGTGGTAAAGGATTTTCCGGATGTATTCCCAGAGGAGTTGCCAGGCATGCCACCGGATAGAGACATTGAGTTTTTGATTGAGCTTTTGCCAGGCACAGGGCCAATATCTAAGAGACCATACAGGATGCCCGCAAAGGATTTGGAGGAGATTAAGAAGCAAATTAAAGAGTTACTGGATAAAGGCTATATTCGCCCAAGTTCTTCGCCTTGGGGATCGCCATTACTTCTAGTGGAAAAGAAGGATGGATCGTTAAGGATGGTTGTTGATTATCGAGGATTGAATGAAGTAACAATCAAGAACAAGTACCCACTACCGATGATCAATGATCTGTTTGATCGATTGCAAGGAGCTAAGGTATTTTCCAAGATCGATCTGCGATCAGGATACCATCAGTTGAAGATTCGAGAATAGGATATACCTAAGATGGCTTTTACCACCAGGTATGGGCTATACGAGTATACCATTATGTCATTTGGTCTGACTAACGCACCTGCCTATTTTATGAACATGATGAACAACGTGTTCATGGAGTTTTTGGATAAGTTCGTCGTAGTGTTCATTGATGATATTCTAGTTTACTCGAAGAATGAAGAGGAGCATAAGGAGCATTTGAGTTTGGTACTTGAGAAGCTTAGAGAACATCAGTTATATGCCAAGTTTAGCAAATGTGAGTTTTGGTTGAAGGAAGTTGGATTCCTCGGACACGTTATATCCGGAGAAGGTATAGCAGTAGATCCCACCAAGGTTGTCACTATGACAAATTGGGAAGCCCCAACAACAGTTGGAGAAATCCGGAGTTTTCTTGGACTTGCAGGATACTACCAGAGATTCATTGAAAATTTCTCGAAGATTGCGAAGCCTATGACGGAGTTGTTGAAGAAGGATACCAAGTTCAAATGGACTGAGGAATGTGAGGCCAGTTTCCAGGAGTTGAAGAAAAGTTTGGTTACATCACAAGTGTTGATTTTGCCGGATTAGAACAAAGATTATGAGGTATATTGCGACGCTTCACGTCGAGGACTTGGAGCAGTGCTTATGCAGGAGGGAAGAGTTGTTTCATATGCCTCACGACAGCTTAAGCCTCATGAGTTGAATTATGCCACACATGATTTGGAGTTAGCACCCGTAGTGCATGCCTTAAAGACTTGGAGACATTTCCTCATTGGAAACCATTGTGAGGTGTACACGGATCACAAGAGTTTGAAGTACATTTTCACACATAAGGAGCTAAATCTCAGGCAAAGAAGATGGTTAGAGCTCATCAAGGATTATGACATGAGATTGCATTATCATCCCGTAAAGGCTAACGTAGTAGCCAATGCGCTGAGCCGTAAAAGCCATGTCAACACCCTAATGATGGGAGATTTACCACATGAGTTAGCCGAGGACCTTCGTGAGCTATGTTTGGAGATAGTTCCGAGAGGCTATGTAGCAGCATTGGAGATTCAGTCTACTTTGATGGATAAGATCAGAGAAGCTCAGAAGACAGACAAGGAGGTTGCCTCTATAAAGGAGAAGATGAGCAAAGGAAAAGTTAAAGGATTTTGCGAGGATAAGCATGATACCCTATGGTTTGAAGACCATGTTTTTGTGCCCAATGACCCGGAGATCAGGAAGTTAATTCTGCAGGAGGCCCATGATTCACCATATTCGATTCACCCAGGAAATACCAAGATGTATTTAGATTTGAAGGATACTTTCTGGTGGACCGGAATGAAGGAGGATATTGCGGAGTATGTAGCAATTTGTGATGTATGTCAGAGAGTAAAGGCAGAGCATCAGAAGCCAGCAGGATTGCTACAGCCATTGCAGATACCCGAATGGAAGTGGGATAAGCTAGGCATGGTTTTATCATGGGATTTCCCAGAACTCGTTCAGGCTATGACTCGATTTGGGTTGTAGTCGATCGTTTGACAAAGGTAGCTCATTTCATCCCAGTGAAGACTACCTACACCAGTGCAAAGTTGGCAAAGATATACATGACCAGGATAGTATGTCTGCATGGAGTTTCGAGGAACATTGTATCAGATAGAGGAACCCAGTTTACCTCAAAGTTCTGGAATCAGTTGCACAAAACTTTGGGTACCGGGCTAGAGTTCAGTACAACTTTTCATCCGCAGACAGATGGACAAACCGAGAGAGTCAATCAGATTTTGGAGGATATGCTAAGACCTTGCGCGCTAGATTACGGATCTAGTTGGGACGATAACTTGCCATATGCAGAGTTCTCCTACAACAACAGTTATCAATCCAGTCTGAAGATGGCCCCTTTCGAAGCCTTGTACGGAAGGAGGTGCAGACCCCATTGTCGTGGGATGAAGTTGGAGACCGCCAGTTGTTTGGACCAGATTTAATTAAGGAGTCTGAACAGAAGGTGAAATTGATTCGCGATAGGCTCAAGGTAGCCCAGTCCAGGCAGAAGAGCTACACAGATTCTAAATGCAAGGAGACAGTTTACGAAGTCGGAGATCGAGTTTATCTTCGAGTATCTCCACTTCGAGGAGTTAAGCGTTTTGGAGTTAAGGGAAAGTTAGTGCCACGTTTTGTAGGACCATACAAGGTTTTGGAGCGTATGGGAGAAGTAGCCTACAAGTTGGAATTGCGCGAAGAATTGTCAGGAGTTCACAATGTATTCCATGTTTCCCAGTTGAAGAAGTGCCATGTAGAGATGGCTGATATACTGCTGAGAGATACAGTGCCGCTGGAAGCGATTCAGTTGGACAGTGATTTGACCTATGAGGAGAAACCAGTCAAGATTCTTGAGTATGCCAGCCGAGTCACCCGCAGCAAGGTTATCAAGTTTTGCAAAGTTTAGTGGAGCCACCACACTGAGGAAGAAGCCACCTGGGAGCGAGAGGAAGATCTGCTGAAGGACCGCCCTCACCTATTTTCTAGCCAACCCGAACCTCGAGGGCGAGATTCATCTTAAGGGGGGTAGGTTTGTAACATCCCAAATTTTCAATTTGGAATGTTATACATTAGAACATCACGACATATCATATTTTATTTGCTTTTGGTTTGATCCTAGAAATTCTACACAACTCAAGGACCCTCGGAGAGAGTTGGGGATTTCGTTATTTTCATATTTGAGTTTTCTCAAATTTTGAAAATAGGATCATTTGATTTTATTTATTTTATCTTTAATTATTTCTATTATAAAAATATGAGAGAGGGAATAAAATGACTTTCCCAAAATAAAGAAATATTGAGGATATAATGATAAAATCAAATAAGATTTTATTCTGGATTTATTTGCTATTTTATTTGAATTTAGGAAAAAATGCGTGTTTTCAAAAATTGCATTTAGACCCCAAATAAATATTCATCCCGTTCGGCTTGATTTTAGAAGTCGGGGACAATTTATTTCGAGATTTTTGGAGTCCATTTAGTATTTCTTTTATTTGCTTTTCTGCGTGTAATTATTTAAAAAAATGCGCAACCGACTTAGAGCCGGTTTCGGCCCGAACTCTTCAGGCTGGCCTTTATATAGCGCCGCCCCGAGCCCGTTAAGCCCCAAGCTGCCGCGCCACCTAACCCTAACCCTAGCCCGCCGCCGCCGCACCACGCCGCCGCCGCCGCGCCGCCCCACCGCCGCCCCACGCCGCCGCACGCCGGAGCCGCCGCCCCGCCACCGGACCCCGCCGCCGCCGGTTTTCCTCGGAAAACCGTTCGTTTTTCCGTTCGGTTTTTCGTCAGTTTTTTAGATCCGTTTTTTATTTAGATCGGTTTATTTCCGGTTTAGTTTATTTAGCGAGCGTTCGCTCGTTTGTTCATTTTAACGAACGTGTTCACCGTTTAGTTAGAGAAAACGAACGTTTGTTCGTTAATCTGTTCGTCATTTTTCTTTTTCTCGGATTTTCCATGATTATTTCTGATCATGATTTCAGATCCGATTTTCGTTCTAGTATAATTTTTCGCTCGTTTATCAGAATCAGGCGATTCATGCGCCTGGAGTTTCGTCTCGAAACCCTCTTTCTGTTTAACCAAGTCAAACAAGTTTTTGCTTCTGTAAAATTTGACCTAGATCCATATTAGTAAACGAAGTTTGTTTCTTTCACCGTTTAACTTTCGTTGCTTCATTTGTTTTGATTCTTTTTGCAAACCAGAGTTCTTAAGTTGAACTTTCTGGTTAGATATCTCATTTGAGTTTTACCTATGCATTAGTTGAGTACTTATTGTATACTTGTTTGTTTGCGATAGAGTACCCGGAGTGCGCCGCTTGCTACTTTGAATCGCTAGGTTTCGCGGATCATCAACAAGGCAAGTAACACTTAGATCATACCTCCTACTACCCAGTTTTATTGCATTAGATCAATCCTCAAACATTGCATGAATAGGATATAATTAAATTGCGAGTTTTGTGAAGTAGATGAGGTAGTACCTATTATCTGTTTTATTATCAAAGCCTTGAGAGTCACTTCTACGTTTGCTTATATCGCCATGCTATGCTAGTAGACGTGGATTGGGTGAGTGTATCCATGACAGATGTGAGATTGTTAAATTAATGGTTTATCTAAGGTGGCAACTTAAACACACATCTGGGTGGATTGAGGCACCTGTGTATTCCAGCGATTGCCTATTTTTCTTTATGGACCGCCACCCAGGCTCGAAGGGATCATGAGATTATTCATACTAGAAACTTCCGTGTGCAGCCACAAGCTACTATGGGCTCTAGCATAGTTGACTAAGTCGTGCGAACTCTTACAGTGGTAGACTAGCAGATGTAGGGGATGTAGGTTGGTACGGTCTACCCATTCGTAAGGTGCTAGCGCTTCTGAAAGACTATGTATCGGTCATCCGTTTCTCAAACATCATGTAGTGCGATAATCCCAACGGAGGAGATCGAGTCTTGTAGGGAAAAGTGCGCAAACCTCTGCAGAGTGTAAAAACTAATCATGGTTAGCCGTGTCCCCGGTTATGGACAACTTGAGTATCTAGTACATGGATTATCATGTGAATCTCATCATGTTACTTTAATTAATATTGTTGGGTTTTAATGATGATGCTTAATTGGGATTGAGAGGGTGTCTACATTCTCAATGTTTAACAACCACCATGATAGTTAAATAAAATTTATTCCTTTGCAGTAGGGAAAAATTGGCTTTACGCAAAACTGTAACCATAGAGCTTTCCACCAGCCAAATATGCATGTAGTATAGCCTTAATCTTTCATTACCCTCTATGTGTTACATTGCCAGCATATTCCATGTGCTGACCCATTTTTGGGCTGCAACGTTCATGTTGCAGACTTTTCAGATGACGAGTAAGGTGCCTTTAGGTCGTGGTTCTATACTTAGTGATGCCGTTGGAGTTGATGGACTCACTTATCTTCCAAGCCTTCCACTGTTATCGTTATTAGATGGCCTTAAGCCATATTTATTGTAATAAGTTCTCTTTTGAGACATTCGATGTAATAAGTGTGTGATTGCCACTGTTGGGGAACGCAGTAATTTCAAAAAAATTCCTACGCACATGCAAGATCATGGTGATGCATAGCAACGAGAGGGGAGAGTGTTGTCTACGTACCCACGCAGACCGACTGCGGAAGCATTGACACAACATAGAGGAAGTAGTCGTACGTCTTCCCGATCTGACCGATCAAGCACCGAAACTACGGCACCTCCGAGTTCGAGCACACGTTCAGCTCAATGACGATCCCCGGACTCCGATCCAGCAAAGTGTCGGGGAAGAGTTCCGTCAGCACGACGGCGTGGTGACGATCTTGATGTACTACAGCAGCAGGGCTTCACCTAAACTCCGCTACAGTATTATCGAGGAATATGGTGGCTGGGGGCACCGCACACGGCTAAGGAATAGATCACGTGGATCAACTTGTGTCTTTCTAGGGTGCCTCTGCCTCAGTTTATAAAGGACTAGAGGGGGGGAGGCTGGCCGGCCAAGCTTGGCGCGCCAGGAGAGTCCTACTCCCTCTGGGAGTAGGATTCCCCCCCAATCCTAGTTGGAATAGGAGTCGCGGAGGGGGAAAAGAGAGAGGGGGGCCGGCCACCTCTCCTTGTCCTAATAGGACTAGGGGAGGGAGGGTGGCGCGCAGCCCATCTAGGGCAGCCCCTTCTCTTTTCCACTAAGGCCCACTAAGGCCCATATAGCTCCCCGGGGGGTTCCGGTAACCTCCCGGTACTCCGGTAAAATCCCGATTTCACCCGGAACACTTCCGATATCCAAACATAGGCTTCCAATATATCAATCTTTATGTCTCGACCATTTCGAGACTCCTCGTCATGTCCGTGATCACATCCGGGACTCCGAACAACCTTCGGTACATCAAAATGCATAAACTCATAATATAACTGTCATCGTAACCTTAAGCGCGCGGACCCTACGGGTTCGAGAACAATGTAGACATGACCGAGACACATCTCCGGTCAATAACCAATAGCGGGACCTGGATGCCCATATTGGTTCCTACATATTCTACGAAGATCTTTATCGGTCAGACCGCATAACAACATACGTTGTTCCCTTTGTCATCGGTATGTTACTTGCCCGAGATTCGATCGTCGGTATCCAATACCTAGTTCAATCTCGTTACCGGCAAGTCTCTTTACTCGTTCCGTAATACATCATCTCACAACTAACATTTTAGTTGTAATGCTTGCAAGGCTTTATGTGATGTGCATTACCAAGAGGGCCCAGAGATACCTCTCCGACAATCGGAGTGACAAATCCTAATATCGAAATACACCAACCCAACATGTACCTTTGGAGACACCTGTAATGCTCCTTTATAATCACCCAGTTACATTGTGACGTTTGGTAGCACCCAAAGTGTTCCTCTGGTAAACGGGAGTTGCATAATCTCGTAGTCATAGGAACATGTATAAGTTATGAAGAAAGCAATAGCAACATACTAAACGATCGGGTGCTAAGCTAATGAAATGGGTCATGTCAATCAGATCATTCAACTAATGATGTGACCTCGTTAATCAAATAACAACACCTTGTTCATGGTTAGGAAACATAACCATCTTTGGTTAACGAGCTAGTCAAGTAGAGGCATACTAGTGACACTAAGTTTGTCTATGTATTCACACATGTATTATGTTTCCGGTTAATACAATTCTAGCATGAATAATAAACATTTATCATGATATAAGGAAATAAATAATAATTTTATTATTGCCTCTAGGGCATATTTCCTTCAGTCTCCCACTTGCACTAGAGTCAATAATCTAGATCACATCACCATGTGATTAACATCAATAGTTCACATCATCATGTGATTAACACCCATAGTTCACATCGCCATGTGACCAACACCCAAAGGGTTTACTAGATTCAGTAATCTAGTTCATATCGCTATGTGATTAACACCCAAGGAGTACTAAGGTGTGATCATGTTTTGCTTGTGAGAGAATCTTAGTCAACGGGTCTGCCACATTCAGATCTGCATGTATTTTGCAAATTTCTATGTCAACAATGCTCTGCATGGAGCTACTCTAGCTAATTGCTCCCACTTTCAATATGTATCTAGACCGAGACTTAGAGTCATCTAGATTAGTGTCAAAACTTGCATCGGCGTAACCCTTTACGACGAACCTTTTTTTCACTTCCATAGTCGAGAAACATATCCTTATTCCACTAAGGATAATTTTGACCGCTGTCCAGTGATCTACTTCTAGATCACTATCGTACTCCCTTTCCAAACTCAGTGGTAGGGCATACAATAGATCTGGTATACAACATGGCATACTTTATAGAACCTATGACTGAGGCATAGGGAATGACTTTCATTCTCTTTTTATCTTCTGCCGTGGTCGGGCTTTGAGTCTTACTCAACTTCACACCTTGTAACACAGGCAAGAAACCTTTTCTTTGACTGTTCCATTTTGAACTACTTAAAAATCTTGTCAAGGTATGTACTCATTGAAAAAAACTTATCAAGTGTCTTGATCTATCTCTATAGATCTTGATACTCAATATGTAAGCAGCTTCACCGAGGTCTTTCTTTGAAAAACTCCTTTCAAACACTCCTTTATGCTTTGCAGAATAATTCTACATTATTTCCGATCAACAATATGTCATTCACATATACTTATCAGAAATGTTGTAGTGCTCCCACTCACTTTCTTGTAAATACAGGCTTCACCGCAAGTCTGTATAAAACTATATGCTTTGATCAACTTATCAAAGCGTATATTCCAACTCCGAGATTCTTGCACCAGTCCATAAATGGATCGCTGGAGCTTGCACACTTTGTTAGCTCCCTTTGGATCGACAAAACCTTCTGGTTGCATCATATACAACTCTTCTTCCAGAAATCCATTCAGGAATGCAGTTTTGACATCCATCTGCCAAATTTCATAATCATAAAATGCAGCAATTGCTAACATGATTCGGATAGACTTTAGCATCGCTACGGGTGAGAAGGTCTCATCGTAGTCAATCCCTTGAACTTGCCGAAAACCTTTTGCGACAAGTCGAGCTTTGTAGACAGTAATATTACCGTTAGTGTCAGTCTTCTTCTTGAAGATCCATTTATTCTCAATTGTTTGCCGATCAACGGGCAAGTCAACCAAAGTCCATACTTTGTTCTCATACATGGATCCCATCTCAGATTTCATGGCTTCAAGCCACTTTGCGGAATCTGGGCTCACCATCGCTTCTTCATAGTTCGTAGGTTCATCATGATCTAGTAGCATGACTTGCAGAACAGGATTACCGTACCACTCTGGCGCGGATCTTACTCTGGTTGATCTACGAGGTTCAGTAGTATCTTGATCTGAAGTTTCATGATCATTATCATTAGCTTCCTCACTAACTGGTGCAGGTGTCACTGAAACAGTTTTCTGTGATGTACTTTCCAGTAAGGGAGCAGGTACAGTTACCTCGTCAAGTTCTACTTTCCTCCCACTCACTTCTTTCGAGAGAAACTCCTTCTCCAGAAAGTTTCCAAATTTAGCAACAAAAGTCTTGCCTTCGGATCTGTGATAGAAGGTGTATCCAATAGTTTCCTTTGGATATCCTATGAAGACACACTTCTCCGATTTGAGTTTGAGCTTATCAGGATGAAACTTTTTCATATAAGCATCTCAACCCCAAACTTTAAGAAACGACAACTTAGGTTTCTTGCCAAACCATTGTTCACATGTGTCGTCTCAACGGATTTAGATGGTGCCCTATTTAACGTGAATGTAGCTGTCTCTAATGCATAACCCCAAAACGATAGTGGTAGATCGGTAAGAGACATCATAGATTGCACTATATCCAATAAAGTATGGTTATGACGTTCTGACACACCATTATGCTGTGGTGTTCCATGTGGCATGAGTTTGTGAAACTATTCCACATTGTTTTAATTGAAGACCAAACTCGTAACTCAAATATTTGTCTCCGCGATCAGATCGTAGAAACTTTATTTTCTTGTCACGATGATTTCCCACTTCACTCTGAAATTCTTTGAACTTTTCAAATGTTTCAGACTTATGTTTCATCAAGTAGATATACCCATATCTGCTCAAATCATCTGTAAAGTTCAGAAAATAATGATACTTGCCGTGAGCCTTAACACTCATCGGATCGCATACATCAGTATGTATTACTTCCAATAAGTCAGTTGCTCGCTCCGAAGAACGGAGTCTTAGTCATCTTGCCCATGAGGCATGGTTCGCAAGCATCAAGTGATTCATAATCAAGTGATTCCAAAATTCCATCAGCATGGAGTTTCTTCATGCGCTTTACACCAATGACCTAAACGGCAGTGCTACAAATAAGTTGCACTATCATTATTAACTTCGCATATTTTGGTTTCAATATTATGAATATGTGTATCACTACGATCGAGATCCAATGAACTTGTTTCATTGGGTGTATGACCATCGAAGGTTTATTCATGTAAACAGAACAACAATTATTCTCTGACTTTAATGAATAACCGAATTGCAATAAACATGATCAAATCATATTCATGCTCAACGCAAAAACCAAATAACACTTATTTAGGTTCAACACTAATCCCAAAATTATAGGGGAGTGTGCGATGATGATTATATCAATCTTGGAACCACTTCCAACACACATCGTCACTTCTCCCTTAACTAGTCTATGTTTATTCTGCAACTCCCGTTTCGAGTTACTAATCTTAGCAACTGAACTAGTATCAAATACTGAGGGGTTGCTATAAACACTAGTAAAGTACACATCAATAACATGTATATCAAATATACTTATGTTCACTTTGCCATCCTTCTTATCTGCTAATCACTTGGGGTAGTTCCGCTTCCAGTGACCAGTCCCTTTGCAGTAGAAACACTTAGTCTCAGGCTTAGGACCAGACTTGGGCTTCTTCACTTGAGCAGCAACTTGCTTGCCGTTCTTCTTGAAGTTCCCCTTCTTCCCTTTGCCCTTTTATTGAAACTAGTGGTCTTGTCTACCATCAACACTTGATTTCTACCTTGGTCGATTTCAACATCACGAAGAGCTTGGGAATCACTTTAGTCATCCCTTGCATATTATAGTTCATCACTAAGTTCTACTAACTTGGTGATGGTGACTAGAGAATTCTGTCAATCACTATTTTATCTGGAAGATTAACTCCCACTTGATTCAAGCGATTGTAGTACCCAGACAATCTGAGCACATGCTCACTAGTTGAGCGATTCTCCTCCATCTTTTAGCTATAGAACTTGTTGGAGACTTCATATCTCTCAACTCGGGTATTTGCTTGAAATATTAACTTCAATTCTTGGAACATCTCATATGGTCCATGACGTTCAAAACGTCTTTGAAGTCCCGATTCTAAGCCGTTAAGCATGGTGCACTAAACTATCAAGTAGTCATCATATTGAGCTAGCCAAACGTTCATAACGTCTGCATCTGCTCCTGCAATAGGTCTGTCACCTAGCGGTGCATCAAGGACATAATTCTTCTGTGCAGCAATGAGGATAAACCTCAGATCACGGATCCAATCCGCATCATTGCTACTAACATCTTTCAACACAATTTTTCTCTAGGAACATATCAAAATAAACATATGAAAGCAACAACACAAGCTATTGATCTACAACATAATTTGCAAAATACTACCAGGACTAAGTTCATGATAAATTTAAGTTCAATTAATCATATTACTTAAGAACTCCCACTTAGATAGACATCCCTCTAATCTTCTAAGTGATTACGTGATCCATATCAACTAAACCATAACCGATCATCACGTGAGATGGAGTAGTTTTCAATGGTGAACATCACTATGTTGATCATATCTACTATATGATTCATGCTCGACCTTTCGGTCTCCGTGTTCCGAGGCCATATCTGTATATGCTTGGCTCGTCAAGTATAACCTGAGTATTCCGCGTGTGCAACTGTTTTGCACCCATTGTATTTGAACGTAGAGCCTATCACACCCGATCATCACGTGGTGTTTCAGCACGAAGAACTTTCGCAACGGTGCATACTCAGGGAGAACACTTCTTGATAATTTAGTGAGAGATCATCTTATAATGCTACCGTCAATCAAAGCAAGATAAGATGCATAAAAGATAAACATCACATGCAATTAATATAAGTGATATGATATGGCCATCATCATCTTGTGCCTGTGATCTCCATCTTCGAAGCACCGTCATGATCACCATCGTCACCGGCGCGACACCTTGATCTCCATCGTAGCATCGTTGTCGTCTCGCCAATCTTATGCTTCCATGACTATCGCTACCGTTTAGTGATAAAGTAAAGCATTACATCGCGATTGCATTGCATACAATAAAGCGACAACCATATGGCTCCTGCCAGTTGCCGATAACTCGGTTACAAAACATGATCATCTCATACAATAAAATTCAGCATCATGCCTTGACCATATCACATCACAACATGCCCTGCAAAAACAAGTTAGACGTCCTCTACTTTGTTGTTGCAAGTTTTACATGGCTGCTACGGGCTTAAGCAAGAACCAATCTCACCTACGCATCAAAACCACAACGATAGTTTGTCAAATAGACTCCATTTTAACCTTCGCAAGGACCGGGCGTAGCCACACTTGGTTCAACTAAAGTTGGAGAGACTGTCGCCCGCAAGCCACCTATGTGCAAAGCACGTCGGGAGAACCGGTCTCGCGTAAGCGTACGCGTAATGTCGGTCCGGGTCATCTCGTCCAACAATACCGCTGAACCAAAGTATGACATGCTGGTAGGCAGTATGACTTATATCGCCCACAACTCACTTGTGTTCTACTCGTGCATATAACATCAAACCATAAAACCTAGGCTCGGATGCCACTGTTGGGGAACACAGTAATTTCAAAAAAATTCCTACGCACATGCAAGATCATGGTGATGCATAGCAACGAGAGGGGAGAGTGTTGTCTACGTACCCACGCAGACCGACTGTGGAAGCGTTGACACAACATAGAGGAAGTAGTCGTACGTCTTCCCGATCTGACCGATCAAGCACCGAAACTACGACACCTCCGAGTTCGAGCACACGTTCAACTCGATGACAATCCCCGGACTCCGATCCAGCAAAGTGTCGGGGAAGAGTTCCGTCAGCACGACGGCGTGGTGACGATCTTGATGTACTATAGCAGCAGGGCTTCGCCTAAACTCCGCTACAGTATTATCGAGGAATATGGTGGCTGGGGGCACCGCACACAGCTAAGGAATAGATCACGTGGATCAACTTGTGTCTTTCTGGGGTGCCTCTGCCTCAGTATATAAAGGACTAGAGGGGGGGAGGCTGGCCGGCCAAGCTTGGCGCGCCAGGAGAGTCCTACTCCCTGTGGGAGTAGGATTCCCCCCCAATCCTAGTTGGAATAGGATTCGCGGAGGGGGAAAAGAGAGAGGGGGGCCGGCCACCTCTCCTTGTCCTAATAGGACTAGGGGAGGGAGGGTGGCGCGCAGCCCATCTAGGGCAGCCCCTTCTCTTTTCCACTAAGGCCCACTAAGGCCCATATAGCTCCCCGGGG
This sequence comes from Triticum aestivum, assembly GCF_018294505.1. NCBI lineage: Eukaryota > Viridiplantae > Streptophyta > Magnoliopsida > Poales > Poaceae > Triticum > Triticum aestivum. The sequence continues at coordinate 361,657,316 of NC_057809.1, forward strand.
GGTTCCGGTAACCTCCCGGTACTCCGGTAAAATCCTGATTTCACCTGGAACACTTCCGATATCCAAACATAGGCTTCCAATATATCAATCTTTATGTCTCGACCATTTCGAGACTCCTCGTCATGTCCGTGATCACATCCGGGACTCCGAACAACCTTCGGTACATCAAAATGCATAAACTCATAATATAACTGTCATTGTAACCTTAAGCGTGCGGACCCTACGGGTTCGAGAACAATGTAGACATGACCGAGACACGTCTCCGGTCAATAACCAATAGCGGGACCTGGATGCCCATATTGGTTCCTACATATTCTACGAAGATCTTTATCGGTCAGACCGCATAACAACATACGTTGTTCCCTTTGTCATCGGTATGTTATTTTCCTGAGATTCAATCGTCGGTATCCAATACCTAGTTCAATCTTGTTACCGGCAAGTCTCTTTACTCGTTCCGTAATACATCATCTCACAACTAACATTTTAGTTGTAATGCTTGCAAGGCTTTATGTGATGTGCGTTACCGAGAGGGCCCAAAGATACCTCTCCGACAATCGGAGTGACAAATCCTAATCTCAAAATACGCGAACCCAACATGTACCTTTGGAGACACCTGTAATGCTCCTTTATAATCACCCAGTTACGTTGTGACGTTTGGTAGCACCCAAAGTGTTCCTCTGGTAAACGGGAGTTGCATAATCTCATAGTCATAGGAACATGTATAAGTTATGAAGAAAGCAATAGCAACATACTAAACGATCTGGTGCTAAGCTAATGAAATGGGTCATGTCAATCATATCATTCAACTAATGATGTGACCTCGTTAATCAAATAACAACACCTTGTTCATGGTTAGGAAACATAACCATCTTTGATTAACGAGCTAGTCAAGTAGAGGCATACTAGTGACACTAAGTTTGTCTATGTATTCACACATGTATTATGTTTCTGGTTAATACAATTCTAGCATGAATAATAAACATTTATCATGATATAAGGAAATAAATAATAATTTTATTATTGCCTCTAGGGCATATTTCCTTCAGATGAGCATGAATTAAGCTTGGGGATGCTTGATACGTCTCCAACGTATCTATAATTTTTGATAGTTCCATGCTATTATATTATCTGTTTTGGATGTTTAATGGGCATTAATAATTTTTGGGATTAACCTATTAACCGGAGGCCCAGTACCAGTTTTGGCTTCTTCTCTCTCTCTCTTTGATTCTCAATACAAAGTTCTCCTTGATGTTCTTGGAGATCTATTCGATGTAATAGTCTTTTGCGGTGTGCTTGTTGAGATCCAATGAATTGTGGATTTATGAACAATATTATCTATGAATATTATTTGGTTCTTCTCTGAATTCTTATATGCATGATTTGATATCTTTGCAAGTCTCTTCGAATTATCGGTTTAGTTTGGCCTACTAGATTGATCTTTCTTGCAATGGGAGAAGTGCTTAGCTTTGGGTTCAATCTTGCGTGTCCTTTCCCAGTGACAGTAGGGGCAGCAAGGCACGTATTTTATTGTTGCCATCAAAGTAAAAAAGATGGGGTTTATATCATATTGCTTGAGTTTATCCCTCTACATCATGTCATCTTGCTTAATGTGTTACTCCGTTCTTATGAACTTAATACTCTAGATGCATGCTAGATAGTGGTCGATGTGTGGAGTAATAGTAGTAGATGCAGAATCATTTCGATCTACTTGACACGGACGTGATGCCTATATTCATGATCATTGACTTAGATATCTTCATAACTATGCGCTTTTCTATGAATTGCTCAGCAGTAATTTGTTCACCCACCGTGATACATGCTATCTTGAGAGAAGCCACTAGGGAAACCTATGCCCCCCGAGTCTCTTTCCTATTATATTACATCTCTTTTATTTACATTGCATCTCATTTACTATTTTGCAATCTTTACTTTCCAATCTATACAACAAAAATACCAAAAATATTTACTTTACTATCTCTGTCAGATCTCACTTTTGCGAGTGACTGTGAAGGGATTGACAAGCCCTTTATCGCGTTGGTTGCAATGTTCTTGATTGTTTGTGCAGGTACTAGGTGACTTGTGTGTTGTCTCCTACTGGATTGATACCTTGGTTCTCAAAACTAAGGGAAATACTTATGCTACTTTGTTGCATCACCCTTTCCTCGTCAAGGGAAAACCAACGCATGCTCAAGAGGTAGCAAGAAGGATTTCTGGCGCCATTGCCGGGGAGATCTGTGGCAAGTCAAGACATACCAAGTACCCACCATAAACTCTTCTCCCTCGCATTACATTATTTGCCATTCGCCTCTCGTTTTCCTATCCCCCACTTCTAAAACGATTTTCGAAAACCTTTGCCTTTTCTTCGCCCCTCTTCCGTTCTTCTCTTTTCGCTTGCTTCTTGTGCGTCCGTGTGTTAGTTCGTTTGTTTTGCCTTCATGGCTAGTCCTCCTATCATTGTTAATACTCCCGATAATGAAGTTCTCAATTTTAAACAAAGGGAGGGATAAAATCTAAAAGATGCTTGGTATAGAATTTGCAATGCTCAAAATAGATCTACTAGAAAGCAATCCACTTCCGTTCTTCTTCGCACTTTTTATGTAGGCATCACTCCTTGGAATAGATATGTTCTTGACACCATTACCTGAGGGAATTTCTTGGGAAGCCATACTTTTGAATCTTTATAATGCTATGATAGATTTGTTAGGCCCACCACCTCTTTTGGTCAATGGAACTATTTTAACTTTGGAACATGGGATGCAAAGGCTTGATATTATTGAAAATAAAATTGCCACTGTAGAGTTAATAGAAAATTTGGATAAAAAGATCCACAACCAAATTACCCAATATGGATCTAAGGTAGGAGTTACTCTGAAAAATCTTAGAGAGAAGGAACCCATAGTTAATGAGAAGATAGATCAAGATTCCACTAGAATTGATAAACTCGAAGATATTATTACCAACTTGGGGTCCACTTTTTCTGCCATTAAAAATACCTCAAATCCTCCTCCTACCAAAGTTTCCAAGTTGATCTATGTTCCTAAAAATAAGGGTGAATCTTCTAGTAAGGAAAATGAAGACCTCAAATCAATAGGTATTCACCCAACTTTTTCGATATCATTAATGAACCTTTTGCTACAAATGAATTTCTTGATTTCTTGCCTAGGAGTTTGATCATCATCAAAACCAAAGAACCTCCTAAGGGTTATGTGTGTTCAATTGAAGAATTGCATACCAAAGATGGCAATACCTAGATCTACTCTTGTTTTTATGCCTAGCTAGGGGCGTTAAACGATAGCGCTTGTTGGGAGGCAACCCAATTTTATTTTTGTTCTTTGCTTTCTGCTCCTGTTTAGTAATAAATAATTCATCTAGATTCTATTATGATTGTTTTTTATGTTTTAATTAGTGTTTGTGCCAAGTAAAGCATTTAGGATCTTCTTGGGTGATAGTTGTTTGATCTTGCTGAAAAAACGGAAACTTTTACGCTCACGAAATTAATTTTTATTTTTTACTAGAGAGCGATAAAATACCTACTCCACTTGCAGTAGATCAAAATACAAATTTCTCAGGTCGTCCTAATTTTTCATAATTTTTGGAGTTACGGAAGTATTCGAAAGTTACAGATCGCCACAGACTGTTCTATTTTTGACAGATTCTGTTTTTTGTGTGTTGTTTGCTTATTTTGATGAATCTATGAGTAGTATCGGGGGGGGGGGGGTATGAACCATAGATAAGTTGGAATACAGTAGGTTTAACACCAATATAAGTAAAGAATGAGTTTATTATAGTACCTTAAAGTGGTGGTTTATTTTCTTATACTAACGGAGCTCATGAGATTTTCTATTGAAGTTTTGTGTTGTGAAGTTTTCAAGTTTTTGGATAAAGATTTGATGGATTTTGGAATAAGGAGTGGCAAGATCCTAAGCTTGGGGATGCCTAAGGAACCCCAAGGTAAAATTCAAGGACAACCAAAAGCCTAAGCTTGGGGATGCCCCGAAAGGCATCCCCTCTTTCGTCTTCGTCTATCGGTAACTTTACTTGAGGCTATATTTTTATTCACCACATGATATGTGTTTTGCTTGGAGCGTCTTGTATTATTTGAGTCTTTGATTTTTAGTTTACTACAATCATACTTGATGTACACACCTTTTGGGAGAGACACGCATGAATCAGAATTTATTAGAATACTCTATGTGCTACACTTATATCTTTTGAGCTAGATAATTTTGCTCTAGTGCTTCACTTATATCTTTTTAGAGCATGGTGGTGGTTTTATTTTATAGAAATTATTGATCTCTCATGCTTCACTTATATTATTTTGAGAGTCTTTTAGAACAGCATGGTAATTTGCTTTGGCTATAATACTAGTCCTAATATGATGGAAATCCAAGATGGGTATAATAAAAACTTTCATATGAAGTGCATTGAATACTATGAGCAGTTTGATTCTTTATGATTGTTTTGAGATATGAAGATTGTGATATTAGAGTCATGATAGTAGAGTAGTTGTGAATTTGAGAGATACCTGTGTTAAAGTTTGTGGTTCCCGTAGCATGCACATATGGTGAACCGTTATATGATGAAGTTGGAGCATGATCTATTTATTGATTGTCTTCCTTATGAGTGGCGGTCGGGGACGAGCGTTGGTCTTTTCCTACCAATCTATCCCCCTAGGAGCATGCGCGTAGTACTTCATTTCGATAACCAATAGATTTTTGCAATAAGTATGTGAGTTATTTATGACTAATCTTGAGTCCATGGATTATACGCACTCTCACCCTTCCACCATTGCTAGCTTCTCTAGTACCGCACAACTTTTGCCGGTACCATAAACCCACAATTTACCTTCCTCAAAACAACCACCATACCTACCAATTATGGCATTTCCATAGGCATTCCGAGATATATTGCCATGCAACTTTCCACCGTTCCGTTTATTATGACACGCTCCATCATTGTCATATTGCCTTGCATGATCATGTAGTTGACATCGTATTTGTGGAAAAGCCACCATTCATAATTCTTTCATACATGTTACTCTTGATTCATTGCACATCCCGGTACACCGCCGGAGGCACTCACATAGAGTCATATTTTGTTCTAAGTATCGAGTTGTAATTCTTGAGTTGTAAGTAAATAAAAGTGTGACGATCATCATTATTATAGCATTGTCCCAATGAGGAAAGGATGATGGAGACTATTATTTCCCCACAAGTCGGGATGAGACTCTAGACGAAAAAGATAAAAAAAGAGGCCAAAAAAAGAGAGGGCCCAAAAAAACAAAAAATGAGAGAAAAAGAGAGAAGGGACAATGCTACTATCCTTTTTACACACTTGTACTTCAAAGTAGCACCATGATCTTCATGATAGAGAGTCTCTTATTTTGTCACTTTCATATACTAGTGGGAATTTTTCATTATAGAACTTGTCTTGTATATTCCAATGATGGGCTTCCTCAAAATGCCTAGGTCTTTGTGAGCAAGCGAGTTGGATGCACACCCACTTAGTTTATTTTTGAGCTTTCATACATTTATAGCTCTAGTGCATCTGTTGCATGGCAATCCCTACTCACTCACATTGATATCTATTGATGGGCATCTCCATAGCCCGTTGATATGCCTAGTTGATGTGAGACTATCTTCTCTGTTTTGTCTTGTCCACAACCACCCCTCTATTCCACCTATAATGTTATATCCATGGCTCATGCTCATGTATTGCGTGAAGATTGAAAAAGTTTGGGAACATCAAAAGTGTGAAACAATTGCTTGGCTTGTCATCGGGGTTGTGCATGATTAAATATTTTGTGTGATGAAGATAGAGCATAGCCAGACTATATGATTTTGTAGGGATAGCTTTCTTTGGCCATGTTATTTGAAGAAGACATGATTGCTTTGTTAGTATGCTTGAAGTATTATTGTTTTTATGTCAATATTAAACTTTTGTCTTGAATCTTTCAGATCTGAACATTCATGCCACAATAAATAAAATTACATTGATAATTATGTTAGATAGCATTCCACATCAAAAATTCTGTTTTTATCATTTACCTACTCGAGGATGAGCAGGAATTAAGCTTGGGGATGCTTGATACATCTCCAACGTATCTACAATTTTTGATTGTTCCATGCTATTATATTATCTACTTTGTATGTTTAATGGGCTTTAATAATTTTTGGGACTAACCTATTAACCGGAGGCCCAGTACCAGTTTTGGCTTCTTCTCTCTCTTTGATTCTCAATACAAAGTTCTCCTCGATGTTCTTGGAGATCTATTTGATGTAATACTCTTTTGTGGTGTGTTTGTCGAGATCCAATGAATTGTGGATTTATGAACAATATTATCTATGAATATTATTTGGTTCTTCTCTAAATTCTTATATGCATGATTTGATATCTTTGCAAGTCTCTTCGAATTATCGGTTTAGTTTGGCCTATTAGATTGATCTTTCTTGCAATGGGAGAAGTGCTTAGCTTTGGGTTCAATCTTGGTGTCCTTTCCCAGTGATAGTAGGGGCAGCAAGGCACGTATTGTATTGTTGCCATCGAAGATAAAAAGATGAGGTTTATATCATATTGCTTGAGTTTATCCCTCTACATCATGTCATCTTGCTTAATGTGTTACTCCGTTCTTATGAACTTAATACTCTAGATGCATGCTAGATAGCGGTCGATGTGTGGAGTAATAGTAGTAGATGTAGAATCGTTTCGATCTACTTGACACGGACGTGATGCCTATATTCATGATCATTGACTTAGATATCTTCATAACTATGCGCTTTTCTATGAATTACTCGGCAGTAATTCGTTCACCCACCGTGGTACATGCTATCTTGAGAGAAGCCACTAGTGAAACCTATGGCCCCTGGGTCTCTTTCCTATTATATTACATCTCTTTTATTTACATCGCATCTCGTTTACTATTTTGTAATCTTTACTTTCCAATCTATACAACAAAAATACCAAAAATATTTACTTTACTATCTCTATTAGATCTCACTTTTGCGAGTGACTGTGAAGGGATTGACAAGCCCTTTATTGCGTTGGTTGCAATGTTCTTGATTGTTTGTGCAGGTACTAGGTGAGTTGTGCGTTGTCTCCTACTGGATTGATACCTTGGTTCGCAAAACTGAGGGAAATACTTACGCTACTTTGCTGCATCACCCTTTCCTCTTCAAGGGAAAACCAACGCATGCTCAAGAGGTAGCAAGGTCCCCATAGGTCTTTGGGTCAACAATGAGATGTGAGACATAGCTCTCACCGTCGGAGTCTTGGGACGACATAATGTCAGATTTAAGCAAAAATTAGCAAGAAAAGAGAACAAATGATTTCTTCGTGATACGGTGATCAACATGTTCGGGAAGTATATATAGATTTTTTTATCTTGGAGGACAAGCATATGGAAGAAAAACGGAGTACGGAAGGTGTCCCAGGTGGGCAAGCCTGGTGCGCCCTGGTGTCTTGTGCCCACCAGGGGACGCTTCCTGAAAGTTTCTTTATTTTCAAAATTTTATAATATTCCAAAACTGATAAAAAATATTTTTGCGGAACTTCCGGAGTCCGTTTACTTACGATATCATGTACCTCTTTATTTTCACGATTCTGGAGTGCTCCAGAAGGACTCTTTTATGTGTTCTTCTAGTGTCAAAGTTAGGATAATATTACTTTCAACATTGATAGGCGTACCTGAGATATTATGCTTTATTCGTTGCCCATTGACAACCTTCGGGTTAGTACCTTCGGAGTTATTTATTTTGATGGCTCCAGACCGGTAAACCTCCTCGATGATGTATGGGCCTTCCCATTTCGAGAGGAGCTTTCCTGCAAAAAATCTAAAACAAGAGTTGTACAAAAGAACATATTCTCCAACTTTAAACTCACGCGTTTGAATTATTTTGTCATGCCATTTTTTAAATTTTTCTTTGAATAACTTTGCATTTTCATATGCTTGGGTTCTCCATTCATCTAAGGAGCTGATATCAAATAACCTCTTTTCACCAGCAAGTTTGAAATCATAATTGAGTTTAACTTCCCAATATGCTTTATGTTCTAACTCAAGAGGCAAATGACAAGCTTTTCCATAAACCATTTTATAAGGAGACATACCCATAGGATTTTTATAAGCTGTTCTGTGAGCCCAAAGTGCGCGATCTAATTTCTTAGACCAATTCTTCCTGGACCTATTAACAGTCTTTTGCAAAATTAATTTTATTTCTCTATTTCTAAGTTCAACTTGACCACTAGACTGAGGATGATAGGGTGATGTAATTCTATGGTTAATGTCATACTTAGCAAGCATTTTGCGGAAAGCACCATGAATAAAGTGTGAACCACCATCAGTCATTAAATATCTAGGGACTCCAAACCTTGGGAAAATAACTTCATTAAGCATTTTAATAGAGGTGTTGTGATCGGCACTACTGGTTGGAATGGCTTCTACCCATTTAGTAACATAATCAAAAGCAACCAAAATATGTGTATACCCATTAGAGGAAGGAAAAGGTCCCATGTAATCAAATCCCCAAACATCAAATGGTTCAACAACAAGTGAATAATTCATAGGCATTTCTTGATGCTTACCGATATTACCTATTCTTTGACATTCATCACAACAAGAGACAAACTTACGGGCATCCTTGAAGAGAGTAGGCTAATAAAATCCAGATTGCAATACCTTATGAGAAGTTCTATCTCTAGCATGATGCCCTTCATAAGCCTCGGAGTGACATTTCCGTAGGATTTGCCCCTGTTCATGCTCAGGTACACAACACCTAATAATACCATCTACTCCTTTTTTATAAAGATGTGGGTCATCCCAAAAGTAATGTCTTAAATCATAGAAGAATTTTTTCTTTTGCTGGTATGTAAAGCTAGGTGGTAAATATTTAGCAACAATGTAATTAGTATAGTCAACATACCAAGGAGTACCATTAGCAACATTTATTGCAGCTAACTGCTCATCAGGAAAACTACCATCAATAGGTAGTGGTTCATCAAGCATATTTTCAAGCCTAGACAAATTATCAACAACGGGGTTCTCAGCTCCTTTTCTATCAATGATATGTAGATCAAATTCTTGCAACAAGAGAACCCAACGAATAAGTCTAGGTTTAGCATCTTTCTTTTCCATAAGATATTTAATAGCAGCATGGTATGTGTGAACAGTTACTTTGGAATCAACAATATAAGGTCTAAATTTATCACAAGCAAACACTACTGCTAAGAATTCTTTTTCAGTAGTAGCATAATTTCTTTGAGCACTGCCTAGAATTTTACTAGCATAGTGAATAACATTTAGTTTCTTATCAACTCTTTGTCCTAGAACAACACCAACAACATAATCACTAGCATCACACATAATTTCAAAAGGCAAGTTCCAATCAGGTGGTTGGACAATAGCTGCAGATATTAAGGCTTTCTTGAGTGTTTCAAAGGCTTCTAAACAATCATCATCAGAAACAAAAGGAATATCCTTTTGCAAAAGATTAGTAAGAGGCCTAGAAATTTTAGAAAAGTCTTTGATAAATCTCCTATAAAAACCAGCATGACCTAGGAAACTACGAATACCTTTGATGTCCTTAGGACATGGCATTTTCTCAATTGCACCAACCTTAGCTTGGTCCACTTCAATACCTCTTTCAGAAATTTTATGACCCAAGACAATGCCTTCATTAACCATAAAGTGGCACTTCTCCCAATTCAAGACAAGATTTATCTGTTCACATCTCTGGAAAACTCGCTCAAGATTTCTTAAACAATCATCAAAAGACTTCCCATAAACAGAAAAGTCATCCATGAAAACCTCAATAATCTTTTCACAAAAGTCAGAGACTATAGCAGTCATACATCTTTGAAAGGTAGCAGGTGCATTACATAAACCAAAAGGCATACGTCTATAAGCATAAGTTCTAGAGGGACAAGTAAAAGTGGTCTTTTCTTGATCAGGTTGAGAGACAGGTATTTGTCAAAATCCAGAGTATCCATGTAGAAAGCAAAAGTGTGTGTGCTTAGATAATCTTTCAAGCATTTGATCAATAAAAGGCAAGGGGTAATGATCTTTTCTAGTTGCTTTGTTTAATTTTCTGTAATCAATTACCATTCTATAGCTTGTAACAATTCTTTGTGGAATAAGTTCATTTTTATCATTAGGAACAACAGTAATACCTCGTTTCTTAGGGACACAATGAACATGACTTACCCATCTACTATCAGCTATAGGATAGATTATACCTGCTTCCAGAAGTTTTAAGATTTCCGTTCTTACCACTTCCATGATAACACTGATATCCTATTTTAACTGAAATAACAGGCATGCCAACAACAGGTCTATGTTTATCTCTTTTATCAGGTTTAGCAATTCTAGCAGCTTCTTCACGGAAGTAAATAACATGCCCATCCATATCTTCTTCCAGGAGATCTTTAACCATAGAAATACTAGGTTCAACTTTAATTTGTTCATCAGGTTTAGGTGTCCTAATATAGCTTTTGTTAACCACAGTTGAAATTTAGCATGTTCCTTAATCCTAACAGGGAAAGGTGGTTTCTCAATATAAGCAGAAGGAACAACTCGATCAACATTATAAAGGATAGTTTCCTCTTTAACTAGAACTGGTTCTTTAATTTCTTCTTTAATAGGTGGGTGATCTTTAAACTACTTCTCCTTAGGGAGTTCAATATGAGTAGCAAATGATTCACAAAAGGAGGCTACTATCTTAGAATCAAGTCCATATTTAGTGCTAATCTTTTGAAAAGCATTGGTATAATAAAAGATTTAACACAATCACACTTAAGTTTAATACTTGACTCTTTACCTTTGTTGAGTTCCCAATCTTCAGAGTTGTGTTTAATTCGTTCCAAAAGATCCCACCAGAATTCAATAGTCTTCTTCATAAATGAACCAGCACAGGAAGTATCAAGCATGGTTTGATCATTACGAGAAAACCGAGCATAAAAATTCTGGATAATAATTTCTCTTGAGAGCTCATGATTGGGGCATGAATATAACATTGACTTAAGCGTCCCCCAAGCTAGAGCGATACTTTATCCTTCACGAGGCCAAAAATTGTATATATAATTCCGATCACGATGAACTAGATGCAAAGGATAATTTTTTTGGTGGAACTCCAATTTCAAACGATTCCAATTCCATGATCTAATATCATCACATAGCCTATACCATGCCAATGCTTTTCCCATTAACTTCATCCCTGGGTAAACCTGCAAGCTTAAACAATCCACAAATTTGTTCCACATATATCAAGTGCATATTAGGATGTTTAGTTCCATCTCCTGCATAAGGATTAGCTAGCAGTTGTTCTATCATACTCGAAGGAATTTCATATTCAATATTTTCAGTAGGTGCAGTAGGTTGAGGGGTTGCTAATTGTGGTTCCGGAAGAGGTGAAGATACCCCAAACAAACTCCTCAAAGGATTGTTTTCCATAGTAACAAGTGACAATAAATTTTAGCACACTATATAAATGTTTCCTTACCAAATTCCACTTACCAAAGGCGCTTCACTCCCCGACAATGGCGCCAGAAAATAGCCTTGATGACCCACAAGTATAGGGTACCAATTGTAGCTCTTTTCGATAAGTAAGAGTGTCGAACCCAATGAGGAGCAGAAGGAAATGACAAGTAGTTTCCGGTAAGGTATTGTCTGCAAGCGCTGAAATTGTAAGTAACGAGTAGTTTGATAGCAAGATAATTTGTAACGAGCAAGTAACGATAATAGTGACAAAGGTGCAGCAAGGTAGCCCAATCCCTTTGAGGCAAAGGACAGGCCAAAACGGTCTCTTATGATAAGCAAAGCATTCTTGAGGGTACACGGGAATTTCATCTAGTCACTTTCATCATGTTGGTTTGATTTGTGTTCGCTACTTTGATAATTTGATATGTGGGTGGACCAGTGCTTAGGTGCTGTTGTTACTTGAACAAACCTCCTACTTATGATTAACCCTCCCGCAAGCATCTGCAACTATGAGAAAAGTATTAAGAATAAATTCTAACCATAGCATTAAACTTTTGGATCCAATCCATCCCTTACGAAATAGCGCATAAACTGGGGTTTAAGCTTCTGTCACTCTCGCAACCCATCATCTAATTGCTACTCCACAATGAATTCCCTTAGGCCCAAATATGGTGAAGTGTCATGTAGTCGACGTTCACATGACACCACTAAGGGAATAACAACACACATACTATCAAAATATCAAACACATATCAAGTTCACATGATTACTTGCAACATGATTTCTCCCGTGACCTCAAGAACAAAAGTAACTACTCACAAATGATAAACATGTTCATGATCAGAGGAGTATTAAATAGCATAATGGATCTGAACATATAATATTCCACCAAATAAACCATATAGTAATCAACTTCAAGGTGTAATCAACACTACTAGTCACCCACAAGTACCAATCTATAGTTCCGGTAACAAGATTGAACACAAGAGATGAACTAGGGTTTGAGAGGAGATGGTGCTGTTAAAGATGTTGATGGAGATTGCCCTCCCCAATATGGGAGAGTTGTTGGTGATGATCATGACGATGATTTCCCCCTCCGGGAGGGAAGTTCCCCCGGCGGAATCGCTCCGCCGGAGGGCAAAAGTGCTCCTGCCCAAGTTCCGCCTCGAGGCGGCGACGCTTCGTCCCGAAAGTCCTCATCCTATTTTTTCTAGGTCAAAATGACTTATATACCAAAAGATGGGCACCGGAGGTGGGCCGAGGAGGCCACAATCCACCAAGGCGCGCCTGGGGGGCCTGGCGCGCCCAGGTGGGTTGTGCCCATCTGGTGGCCCCCCTCTGGTATTTATTGGCTCCAGTATTTCTTATATATTCCTTAAAAAATATCCGTGAAGTTTCAGCTCATTTGGAGTTGTGTAGAATAGGTGGCCTGACGTAGCCTTTTCAGGTCCAGATTTCCAGCTGTCGGAATTCTCCTCTTGGTGCGTTCCTTGAAAATTATGAGAGAAAAGGCATTAGAATTACTCCAAAAAGCATTATTATGGATAAAAACAGTATAAATTATAGTAAGAAAACATGATGCAGAATGGACGTCTCAAATGCTACCGCCCTACTAAGCAAAATAAGATGCATAAAAGATAAACATCACATGCAATCAAAATATGTGGCATGATATGGCCATCATCATCTTGTTCTTTTGATCTCAATATCCAAAGCATCGTCATGATCTCCATCGTCACTGGCTTGACACCTTGATATCCATCGTAGCATCCTGGTCGTCTCACCAATTATTGCTTCTACAACTATCGCTAACGCATAGTGATAAAGTAAAGCAATTACATGGCATTTGCATTTCATACAATAAAGAGACAACCATAAGGCTCCTGCCGGTTGCCAGTAACTTTTACAAAACATGATCATCTCATACAAGAACATATATCACATCATGTGTTGACCATATCACATCATAACATGATATGTCTCCATCGTATCTATAATTTTTGATTGTTCCATGCCAATATTGTACAACTTTCATATACTTTTGGCAACTTTTTATACTATTTTTGGGACTAACATATTGATCCATTGCCCAGTGCCAGTTCCTGTTTGTTGCATGTTTTTTGTTTCGCAGAAAATCCATATCAAACGGAGTCCAAACGGGATAAAAACTGACGGAGATTTTTTTGGAATATATGTGAATTTTGGGAAGTGGAATCAACGCGAGACGATGCCCGAGGGGCCCACGAGGGTGAGGGGCGCACCCTGGGCCCTCATGGCCACCCGGTAAGGTGGCTGGTGCCCTTCTTTCGCTGCAAGAAAGCCAATATCTGGATACAAATCGTGTTAAAATTTCAGCCCAACCGGAGTTACGGATCTCCGGGAATATAAGAAATGGTGAAAGGGCAGAATCAGAACGCAGAAATAGAGAGAGATAGAAAGACATATCCAATCTCGGAGGGGCTCTCGCCCCTCTGCCGCCATGGAGGCCATGGACCAGAGGGGAAACCCTTCTCCCATATGGGGAGAAGTTCAAGGAAGAAGAAGAAGAAGAAGGGGGGCCCTCTCCCCCTCTCTCCCGGTGGCGCCGGAACGCCGCCGGGGCCATCATCGTCACCGCAATCTACACCAACACCTCCGTCATCTTCACCAACATCTTCATCAACTTGCCCCATCTATCTACAGCGGTCCACTCTCCCGCAACCCGGTGTACCCTCTACATGAACATGGTGCTTTATGCTTCATATTATTATCCAATGATGTGTTGCCATACTATGATGTCTCAGTAGATTTTCGTTGTCCTATCGGTAATTGGTGAATTGCTATGATTGGTTTAATATGCTTGTGGTTATGTTGTTGTCCTTTGGTGCCCATCATGTGAGCGCGCACGTTGATCACACCATAGGGTTAGTTGTATGTTGATAGGACTATGTATTGGAGGGCAAGAGTGACAGAAGCTTCAACCTAGCATAGAAATTGATGCATACGGGATTGAAGGGGGACCAAAATATCTTACTGCTATGGTTGGGTTTTACCTTAATGAATGTTAGTAGTTGCGGATGCTTGCTAATAGTTCCAATCATAAGTGCATAGAATTCCAAGTCAGGGATGACATGCTAGTAGTGGCCTCTCCCACATAAAACTTGCTATCAGTCTAGTAACATAGTCAATTGCTTAGGGACAATTTCGCAACTCCTACCACCACTTTTTCACACTCGCTATACTAACTTTATTGCTTCTTTACCTAAAAGAACCCCTAGTTTTTATTTACGTGCTTTTTATATTCTTGCAAACCTATCCCATTACACCTACAAAGTACTTCTAGTTTTATACTTGTTCTAGGTGAAGCGAACATCAAGCGTGCGTAGAGTTGTATCGGTGGTCGATAGAACTTGAGGGAATATTTGTTCTACCTTTAGCTCCTCGTTGGGTTTGACACTCTTACTTATCGAAAGAGGCTACAATTGATCCACTATACTTGTGGGTTATCAAGACCTTTTTCTGGCGCCGTTGCCGAGGAGTCATAGCGTGGGGTGAATATTCTCGTGTGTGCTTGTTTGCTTTATCACTAAGTAGTTTTTATTTTGTGCTCTTGTTTTCTATCTTTAGTTATGGGTAGGAAACACAAAATACCAAAAAATTAGTGGTACCAACTGAACCAATGGTTGAAGAGCCACTCAAAATCTATCACACCCCTGATGCTTTTTACTTGGATCATCTTCGATCCCTATGTGCTCGTGCTGAAACCCCAACTGGCTTAGTTGAGGGCAAATCTTTAGATGAGCATGCTTGTTATGTGCGACACCGCTTATCTCAAAAGGGGAACTTTTACTGGATCGAATTCATCGTTTGCAATGCTATGCTTGGAATTTATGTGAAATATATGATTTCACTTGTTGTTCTGAAGACCCTAAGAAACACCTTCCCTACCAAAGTGAGTTTAGCGATAATGGAATCGTATCTTCGTATGCTAAGGGTGTTTATAATTACTATGATGTTCAACAAATTGAAGAATTTGTTGCTTTTAAGGGTCCTTATGAAATTGCTTCATTGATTAGAAAGTATGATGCTACTCTTTACAAATCTGAAATTTTTTCCATACTTAAATGTTGTTATGACAATTATGCTTCTAATGCCTATGTTAATCCATATATTGAGGACTCCTCCGCTGTCCAAGAAGAGATTAATATTTTGCAGGAGTCTATGGAAGAAGGAATTGATGAAACTGTGGGCTCATTGGATGAAGAAGATGATGAGGAGAGCGAAGAACAAAAGGAGGAAGATTGTATTAGCTACCCATGCCGACCTTCTAATGAGAGTAACTCTTCAACTCATACATTGTTTAATTTCCCTTCGCGCTTACCGAAGGATGATTGCTATGATGATTGTTATGATCCTGTTGATTCTTTTGAAATATCCCTTTTTGATGATGCTTGCTATGCTTGTGGCCGAGATGCCAATATGAATTATGCTTATGGAGATTAAATTTCTATAGTTCCTTATGTTAAACATGAAATTGTTGCTATTGCACCCACGCATGATAGTCCTATTGTCTTTTTGAATTCTCCCGACTACATTATATCGGAGAAGTTTGCCCTTATTAAGTATTATATTGATGGGTTGCATTTTACTACTACACATGATGGTTTTGATAGATATAATATGCATGTTCTTGCTGCTCCTACTTGCAATTATTATGAGAGAGGAACTATATCTCCACCTCTCTATGTTTCCCACAGGATAAAATTGCAAGAAACTGTTTATACTATGCATTAGCCTTTACTATGTGTGCATGAATTGTTCTTTTATAACATGCCGGTGCATAGGAAGAGAGTTAGACTTCGTCATTACATGATATATGTTACTTTGTGATCACTACTAAATCACAAATCATTGTTAATTAAAATTGGCTTTGATATACCTTGGGATCCGGGTGGATCCATTACTTAAGCACTATATGCCTAGCTTAATGGCTTTAAAGAAAGCGCTGCCAGGGAGACAACCCGGAAGTTTTAGAGAGTCATTTATTTCTGTTGTGTGCTTTTATAAAGTACAAATCTATTGTATCATAAAAATAATGTGCCAAGATTTTGCCTTTAGGATGTTTACATTGCTTGTTGGTTTGTGCGGTGCAAAACAGAAACTTTTGCTGTAGTGCGTGATTTTACATTTTTTACCGGAACGTCAAACGGTTCTGAAACCTTTTGCACTGTTCTTATATACAATTGTTTATTTTTCCTATTTTTTCAGAATTTTTGGAGTACAGAAGTATGGTGAATGTTCAGATTACTACAGACTGTCCTGTTTAAGACATATTCTGTTTTTGATGCATAGTTTGCTTGTTTTGATAAAACTATTGATTTCCATCAGTGGATTAAGCCATGGAAAATTTATATTACAATAGCTACAATGCCAAAACAAAATATGAATTGGTTTGCAACATTACTTAGAGTAGTGATTTTCTTTATTATACTAATGGATCTTACCGAGCTTTCTGTTGAGTTTTGTGTGGATGAAGTGTTCGAAGATCGAGGAGGTCTCGATGTGAGGAGAAGGAGGATAGGCAAGAGCTCAAGCTTGGAGATGCCCAAGGCACACCAAGTAAATATTCAAGGAGACTCAAGCGTCTAAGCTTGGGGATACCCCGGAAGGCATCCCATCTTTCTTCAACAAGTATTGGTATGTTTTCGGATTCGTTTCGTTCATGTGATATGTGCAAATCCTGGAGCGTCTTTTGCATTTAGTTTTCACTTTTCTTTGATGCACCATGATGGTATGGGATAGTCCATGGTTGATTTATAGAATGCTCTTTGCACTTCACTTATATCTTTTGAGTATGGCTTTATAGAATGCTTCATGTGCTTCACTTATATCATTTGAAGTTTGGATTGCCCTACAAATAGAAATCCGCCATTTGTAGAATGCTCTTTTGCTTCACTTATATTTGTTAGAGCATGGGCATATCCTTTGTAGAAATAATTAAAATCTCTTGCTTCACTTATATCTATTTAGAGAGATGACAGGAATTGGTCATTCACATGGTTAGTCATAAAATCCTACATAAAACTTGTAGATCACTGCATATGATATGTTTGATTCCTTGCAATAGTTTTGCGATATAAAGATGGTGATATTAGAGTCATGCTAGTGGGTAGTTGTGGATTGTAGAAATACTTGTGTTGAAGTTTATGATTCCCGTAGCATGCACGTATGGTGAACCGTTATGTAACGAAGTTGGAGCATGAGGTATTTATTGATTATCTTCCTTATGAGTGGTGGCCGGGGACGAGCGATGGTCTTTTGCTACCAACCTACCCCCCTAGGAGCATGCGCGTAGTACTTTGTTTCGATGACTAATAGATTTTTGCAATAAGTATGTGAGTTCTTTATAACTAATGTTGAGTCCATGGATTATACGCACTCTCACCCTTTCCATCATTGCTAGCCTCTTCGGTACCGTGCATCGCCCTTTCTCACCTCGAGAGTTGGTGCAAACTTCGCCGGTGCATACAAACCCCGTGATACGATACACTCTATCACACATAAGCCTCCTTATATCTTCCTCAAAACAGCCACCATACCTATCTATCATGGCATTTCCATAGCCATTCCGAGATATATTGCCATGCAACTTCCATCATCATCATATACATGACTGGAGCATTTATTGTCATATTTCTTTGCATGATCGTAAGATAGCTAGCATGATGTTTTCATGTCTTGTCCGTTTTTTGATGTCATTGCTATGCTAGATCATTGCACATCCCGGTACACCGCCGGAGGCATTCATATAGAGTCATATTTTTGTTCTAGTATCGAGTTGTAAGTAAATAAAAGTGTGATGATCATCATTATTAGAGCATTGTCCCATGTGAGGAAAGGATGATGGAAGCTATGATTCCCTCACAAGTTGGGATGAGTCTTCGGACTGTACAAAAAAATAAAAGAGGCCAAAGAAGCCCACAAAAAAATAAAAGAGGCCAAAGAAGCCCACCAAAAAAACACAAAACAAAAAAAATGAGAGCAAAAGAGAGGAGGCGTAATGCTACTATCCTTTTACCACCCTTGTGCTTCAAAGTAGCACCATGTTCTTCATATAGAGAGTCTCTTTAGCTATCACTTTCATATACTAGTGGGAATTTTCATCAAGGTAGTCAGAGTCGGGATTCGGAGTTGGATCAATTTTCCTTAGACAGAATCGAGTCGTAGTATCGAGTCGTGGAATCGAGGATTCTACTAGATTTACTCAAAGAAGATATTTTGTATCCACGAAAGAAATTTATATGGGTTCTATAGAGTTTTGACACTAAATATAGAGCAAAAACATACACATCAATGCTAGTTCTATTCCACTTCTTTTAATGGCTAACCTACTATTAGCTTGGATGTATGGAACATATATGAGAGGAAAATATATAGAAAATTGAAATCTTTGACGCACGAAATTTACTTATGAGTTTTTTTAGAATACGTGAATAATTGATGACTTGTATATCCACCCTATAGTGCTTAACCTTGAAGGGTCTTCCTCTCCTTCTCCGATTAATCTTGACGCATCCTCCTTCCCACGCCAATTCCATTTGTCAACAAGTCTGATCCTCAATTTTGATCTAGGTTTTGAGATCCATATCAAAGGTGTCGGCGCCTGAGCATTTGGGCTCGGGAGGGGAATAAAGGGCCACGAGGCATGTGAAAATGATTTGGATGATGGCATACTATTCTGCTACAACTAAACAAATGGCTTAGATAAATTAGTAGAATCGGACATAGTCCATACCATAATCGGGATTCTATAGTTTTGTACATGATTCTATGATTTGGATCATGACTCAACATGGATTCTACCTGATACGGATTCATAGTGGGACTTGGATCGACATGGTTCCATAGGGTCGTGAAGTCGTAGGATTCTAGGAGTCGAGTCGGGATTCTGAATTCCTTGATTTTCATTATAGAACTTGGTTGGTATATTCCAACGATGGGCTTCCTAAATGCCCTAGGTCTTCATGAGCAAGTAAGTTGGATGCACACCCACTTAGTTTCAGTTTGAGCTTTCATACACTTATAGCTCTAGTGCATCTGTTGCATGGCAATCCCCACTCCTCACATTGACATCAATTGATGGGCATCTCCATAGCCCGTTGATTAGCCACGTTGATGTGAGACTTTCTCCCTTTTGTCTTCTCCACACAACCTCCACCATCATATTCTATTCCACCTATAGTGCTATATCCATGGCTCACGCTCATGTATTGCATGAAAGTTGAAAAGGTTTGAGAACATCAAAAGTATGAAACAATTGCTTGGCTTGTCATCGGGGTTGTGCATGATTTTAATATTTTATGTGGTGAAGATGGAGCACAGCCAGACCATATGATTTTGTAGGGATAACTTTCTTTGGCCATCTTATTTTGAAAAGACATGATTGCTTTATTAGTATGCTTGAAGTATTATTGTCTTAATGTCAAATGATAGACTATTGCTTTGAATCACTCGTGTCTTAATATTCATGCCATGATTAGATTACATGATCAAGATTATGCTAGGTAGCATTCCACATCAAAAATTATCTTTTTTATCATTTACCTACTCGAGGACGAGCAGGAATTAAGCTTGGGGATGCTGATACGTCTCCGTCGTATCTATAATTTTTGATTGTTCCATGCCAATATTATACAACTTTAATATACTTTTGGCAACTTTTTATACTATTTTGGGACTAACATATTGATCCAGTGCCCAGTGCCAGTTCCTGTTTGTTGCATGTTTTTTGTTTCGCAGAAAATCCATATCAAACGGAGTCCAAATGGGATAAAACCTGACAGAGATTTTTTGGAATATATGTGAATTTTGGGAAGTGGAATCAACGTGAGATGATGCCCAAGGGGCCCATGAGGGTGAGGGGTGCGCCCCAGGGGGTCAGGCGCGTCCTGGGCCCTCATGGCCACCTCGTAAGGCGGTTGGTGCCCTTCTTTCGCCGCAAGAAAGCCAATATACGGATACAAATCGTGTTAAACTTTCAGCCCAATCGGAGTTACGAATCTCCGAGAATATAAGAAACGGTGAAAGGGCAGAATCAGAAACGCAGAAACAGAGAGAGACAGAGAGACAGATCCAATCTCGGAGGGGCTCTCGCCCCTCCGCCTCCATGGAGGCCATGGACCAGAGGGGAAACCCTTCTCCCATCTAGGGAGAAGGTCAAGGAAGAATAAGAATAAGGGGGCCCTCTCCCCCTCTCTCCTGGTGGCACCGAAACACCGTCGGGGCGATCATCGTCACCGCAATCTACACCAACACCTCCGTCATCTTCACCAACATCTTCATCACCTTCCCCCATATATCTACAATGGTCCACTCTCCCGCAACCCGTTGTACCCTCTACTTGAATATGGTGCTTTATGCTTAATATTATTATCCAATGATGTGTTGCCATCCTATGATGTCTGAGTAGATTTTGGTTGTCCTATCGGTAATCAAGGTAGTCAGAGTCGGGATTCGGAGTCGGATCGATTTTCCTTAGACAGAATCAAGTCGTAGTATCGAGTCATGGAATCAAGGATTCTACTAGATTTACTCAAAGAAGATATTTTGTATCCATGGAAGAAATTTATATGGGTTCTATAGAGTTTTGACACTAAATATAGAGCAAAGACATACACATCAATGCTAGTTCTATTCCACTTCTTTTTATGGGTAACCTACTATTAGATTGGATGTATGGAACATATATGAGAGGCAAATATATAGAACATTGAAATCTTCGACGCATGAAATTTACTTATTAGTTTTTTAGAATACGTGAATAATCGATGACTTGTATATCCACCCTGTAGTGCTTAACCTTGAAGGGTCTTGCTGTCCTTCTCCGATTAATCTTGACGCATCCTCCTTCCCACGCCAATTCCATTTGTCAACAAGTCTGATCCTCAATTTTGATCTAGGTTTTGAGAGCGAGATCAAAGGTGTCGGCGCCTAAGCATTTGGGCTTGGGAGGGGAATAAAGGGCCACGAGGTATGTGAAAATGGTTTGGATGATGGCATACTATTCTGCTACAACTAAACAAACCACTTAGATAAATTAGTAGAATCGGACATAGTCCATACCATAGTCGGGATTCTACAGTTTTGTACATGATTCTATGATTTGGGTCGTGACTCAACATTGATTCTACCTGATCCAGATTCATAGTGGGACTTGGATCGACATGGTTCCGTAGGGTCGTGAAGTCGTAGGATTCTAGGAGTCGAGTCGGGATTCTGACTTCCTTGTCGGTAATTGGTGAATTGCTATGATTGGTTTAATTTGCTTGTGGTTATGTTACTGTCCTTTGGTGCCCATCATATGAGCGCACACGTGGATCACACCATAGGGTTAATTGTATGTTGATAGGACTATGTATTGGAGGGCAAGAGTGACAGAAGCTTCAACCTAGCATAGAAATTGATGCATACAGGAGTGAAGGGGGACTAATATATCTTAATGCTATGGTTGGGTTTTACCTTAATGAACGTTAGTAGTTGCGGATGCTTGCTAATAGTTCCAATCATAAGTGCATAGAATTCCAAGTCAGGGATGACATGCTAGCAGTGGCCTCTCCCACATAAAACTTGCTATCGGTCTAGTAACGTAGTCAATTGCTTAGGGACAATTTCGCAAGTCCTACCACCACTTTTCCACACTCGCTATACTAACTTTATTGCTTCTTTACCTAAAACAGCCCCTAGTTTTTATTTACGTGCTTTTTATATTCTTGCAAACCTATCCCGTTACACCTACAAAGTACTTTTAGTTCTATACTTGTTCTAGGTGAAGCGAACGTCAAGCGTGCGTAGAGTTGTATCGGTGGTCGATAGAACTTGAGGGAATATTTGTTCTAACTTTAGCTCCTCGTTGGGTTCAACACTCTTACTTATTGAAAGAGGCTACAATTGATCCCCTATACTTGTGGGTTATCACAACATGCCCTGCAAAAACAAGTTAGACGTCCTCTACTTTGTTGTTGCAAGTTTTACGTGGCTGCCACAGGCTTCTAGCAAGAACCGTTCTTACCTACGCATCAAAACTACAACGGTGATTTATCAAGTTTGCTGTTTTAACCTTCAACAAGGACCGGCCGCAGTCAAATTTGATTCAACTAAAGTAGGAGAATCAGATACCCGCCGGGCACCTTTATGCAAAACTAGTTGCATGTCTGTCGGTGGAACCGGTCTCATGAATGTGGTCATGTAAGGTTGGTCCGGGCCGCTTCATCCAACAATACCGCCGAATCAAAATAAGACGTTGGTGGTAAGCAGTCTGATGATCACCGCCCACAACTCTATGTGTTCTACTTGTGCATATCATCTATGCATAGACCTGGCTCGGATGCCACTGTTTGGGGAACATAGGATGCAATTCCAAAATTTTCCTGTGCTTACGCAAGATCTATCTAGGAGATGCATAGCAAAAAGAGGGGGAGAGTGTGTCCATGTACCCCCGTAGACCAAAAGCGGAAGCGTTTGACAACGCGGTGGATGTAGTCGAACTTCTTCTTGTTCTGACCGATCAAGCACCGAACGTATGAAACTTTTGAGTTCTGCACATGTTCAGCTCGATGACATCCCTCGAACTATTGACCCAACAAAGTGTTGAGGGAGAGTTCCGTCAGCACGACGATGTGGTTATGGTGATGGTGAAGTAATCCACGCAGGGCTTCGCCTAAGCACTACATGAATATGACGAGAGGTGTAAACTGTGAAAGGGGCATTGCACACGGCTAACAACTGTTGATGTGTGTTCTAGCGGTGCACCCCCTTATATATATATAGGTTGGAGGGGAGGAGAGGCAGCCAAGGGGGCGCCCCAAGTAGGAGGAATCCTACTTGGGTGCCTCCCAATTCGGCCTTCTCCCCTTCCACATTCATCTAGAGGGTGAAGGAAGGAGGAGGGAGGAGAGAAGGAAGGGGGAGGCCGAATTGCTCCCCTTATTTTCTCTCTTCCCCTCTTGTCTTCCCCCTTATATCGGCCTACATGGGGTGCACCAGCCCCCTAGGGGCTGGTGTGTCCCCTTCTTGGCCATTAGGCCCATGTAGTTGCCCGGGGGATGCCCGAAACTCCTTCCGTGACCCGATATGTACCCGGTACCTCCAGAACACTTCCGGTGTCCGAATATCATCGTCCAATGTATGAATCTTTACCTCTCGACCATTTTGAGACTCCTTGTCATGTTCGTGATCTCATCCAGGACTCCGAACAACATCTGTTCACCATATCGCATAACTCATATAATACAAGATCGTCATCGAACGTTAAGCGTGCGGACCCTACGGGTTCAAGAACAATGTAGACATGATCGAGACACCTCTCTGGTCAATAACCAACAGTGGAAACTGGATGCTCATATTGGTTCCCACATATTCGATGAAGATCTTTATCGGCCGTACCGTAATGACAACATACATTATTCCCTTTGTCATCTGTATGTTACTTGCCCGAGATTCGATCGTCAGTATCTTCATACCTAGTTCAATCTCGTTACCAGCAAGTCTCTTTACTCGTTCCATAATACATCATCCCGTAACTAACTCATTAGTCACATTGCTTGCAAGGCTTATCATGGTGTGTATTACCGAGAGGGCCTAGAGATACCTCTCTGATACTCGGGGTGACAAATCATAATCTCGATCTATGCCAACCCAACAAACACCTTCAGAGATACATGTAGAGCATCTTTATATTCACCCAGTTAAGCTGTGACATTTGATAGCACACAAGGTATTCCTCTGGTATCCGGGAGTTGCATAATCTCATAGTCGAAGGAATATGTATTTGACATGAAGAAAGCAATAGCAATAAAACTGAACGATCAACATGCTAAGCTAACGGATGGGTCTTGTCCATCACATCAATCTCCTAATGATGTGATCCCGTTCATCAAATGACAACACATGTCTATGGTTAGGAAACTTAACCATCTTTGATTAACGAGCTAGTCTAGTAGAGGCTTACTAGGGACACGGTGTTTTGTCTATGTATCCACAAATGTATCATGTTTCCGGTTAATACAATTCTAGTATGAATAATAAACATTTATCATGATATAAGGAAATATAAAATAAAAACTTTATTATTGCCTCTAGGGCATATTTCCTTCACTTTTTTCTAAGGTCATGTAATATTTTTAGGTAGCTGCTCTTGCTAAGATCCATGGCTTCGTACTGTATTTCTATAGTTCCTTTCTTTCCTTCGGTCCAGACTTGATCAGGGTAGCTACTCAGTATTTTGGAAATTTGTATAACATGACACTGAGGTTGTATCACGACTTATGAGTCTGTCCACAAAATGATCTCATTAGAAAAATAAAACCATTTTATCTCATCATGTTCAGGTATGAACACGGAGGGTCGCACGCCACCTATTTGATGCTTTACAATAGAAGTGTTCTTTGCTTTGTTTTGTTGACCGTAATTTTTGATGACTTGCATCAATGGTGTTCTTCTTCAGCTGTTGGGCAGAAGCTACTTCTCATAATAGATATAGAAGGTTTGCTTGGCAAAAAAGCCTTTTGGAGGCCGAGCTACCAGGAGGCCGATATCTGTGCCGTCGCGCGTTGCGCTGATCAGCGCCACACAGTCATGCATCTGCCATATTTTAGCAACTAGCCTTTTTCAGTCTCCCGTATTGCTATTAAATAAACAATGGCAGCTCATGTAGAGACTCGGCACTAGAGAGCGCGCACATTTGCCATCAAACGGTCACACATGTTCATAGTGGGGGTTCCACGGGGAGCACATGGGATTGACTCGGTCCTCATGTGCTCTAACTAAACTGTCTCGCCTGCGCAATTTGCACATGACAAACACTGTAAATGTTTGGTGCCTCTGCATCTACACACGACAAACATCAGAACACGCTAACAATGATCTAATTAAGAAACAAGAACCCCAGAATTCCCATCACTGAAAAGGTTAAACCACATACTTGGTCATAGCAACATCACAAATTCAGTGCACTAGAGGAATTAAACAGCGACACCAGCTCACACCTACGGAATGTTCTCACTTGACAAATAGTCGATTATTTAGTTAGCAAACCAAACTTCAAGCAGTCACACTGAAATTTTGGTGGGTTGGTGCAAGTGTTCTTTCTGTGACCTCACAAGCTGCATCTTGACCATCGAGGCGACTTCCTCGATGCCTTTGGAAGATCGCCTTGTTGCAGACAAGTGGTGCTCTTGTGATCCTGAACCCCGCAAACAGAACATAATCTAGTCCTTTTAGCTGGCTGCTCTATGGCGCCTTCTGGCGACTTGTGCTAGGGCGACCCGCTGGCCTCTTCTGCAATGGTGCTGCAAAACTATCGGAACATTGTGAACCACTCGGCGCTGGTTTTGGTAGACCAAAATGCTGTTTATTTCCTATCTCTGATCCTACAGAATCAGCTGCCATTTCTTTGCCAGATAGCCCCATGCCGTCGTGTATAGCAACAACAGGCTTCACTACTGTTTTCACATTTCTCAGTTGCTCCATAGCAAAGACTATATGCATCCACATTGTTGTCACCTAGTTTCACAATTTCTAGGCACAACAAATGCAGGCACTTTTTGCATCAGAGGGAGTATATCATAATTTCCTTGGCACACGGATTAAAACAGAAAAGGGAAGATACTTTAAGCACATGGTTGCACACCATCTTGAAATGCTCAAACATGCCACATTCACACTTGAACTCATCACCCAGATCGTTCACTTGAACGATGAAGTAATTCTTGCACCGCATTTCTCTCGAATCCTTCTTAACATACCTGGTGGTGTACTCACGACGCGGTACAACTTCAACCAGCATATACAACCCACCTTCATAAAGCATCTCACTGAACTTTTCAAACATAGTCCTAGTATAAATTTTGGAAGCATGAATCTCAATAGGCAAGTTATGAGTTAGAACCACACACTCCCTGCATTTCTATCATACGATCATCATAAGTAACTGGGAGGAGACAAATTATGATAAGAAAAATCGATATATTCAACAGAAATAAGTTAATAAAATTTTCTACAAATGATAGGTTACTAGGATTGTGCACGGTTGGGGCGCACATATCATTGGAAAGAACTCAGTGAAAATCCACTTGAAAGTGCAGACTTTCACGTCACTCATCAGCACAGCGCCAAAAATAATACTCTGAAAGTGATTGTTAACACCAACAAAAAGCCCGAATGGCATGTCATAGATATTAGTTTTGTATGTGGTATCAAAGGTGACAACATCACCAAAGCACTTAAACTACTCAATGCTTCATCCTGTTGTCCACATCAGAGTTATCACTCGACCTTCATCATTGACTTTGAACACTATATTTGAACTCAGGATCTTCGGCCGAATCAAAACTTATCCTCAATGCCGGATTAACAACAACATCAGCTTTTTTATCTGCATAAGCACGTCTTGAAGCCTCGAGTGCAGGAACCCTGCTTGGATTGATTTCCCTCTCATCTGCCGCCTTGCCAATCCTAATCCTGCCGTTTTTTCAACATGTTGGACATGCATTCTGTCAGCTCCATTGGAAAAACATACTATTTCTTGGTGGACATTCTAAAAACAGATATTCCAAGCACACCCGAACACCATCATGGATAACTCACTACAAAGTTCCATACAAGCTATCATCTATCAGTTCGAAAGTAGTTTTTTATCATTAGTTTTGAACTTAATTACCTTTGAGTCCAGCAGGAGCCTTTTGAGTTGGAGACGAACACGCCCTCTGCATCTCCATCCTCTCTGAACGGTTGCATCGCTAATATCTTCAGGTGGCCTATCGTTTGAATCGGCAACAACCACGCTAGCACCATTGTATGAGCCAGCTTCCTCTTCCCCCAGCATTGCATCCAAAAGGCGCCTCCCTGCGCCAGGATGCTCACCATACATAGAGCCAGTTGTGTGCTCAGAGGAAATCAAATCTTCGCAGTCCACGCGAGCTTCATGGATAGAAGCAACGACTGACTCCACAACAACGATATCTCCTCCTAAGAGATCCCCGACATCAACTCTAGGAATCAATCTGCAACGAATCGCACAAATTCATCTCGTCAGATCCAACATCATGGGCAATGGAACCAGACAACGCTAGCTACCACAGGAAACATGCTCTACAGGGATAACTTGTTCCCAGCCCTAGAACAATGGGATAAAGTGAGAGATCCGTGGAGAGCTTACCCTGATTCGGCATCCTCGAAGCCCATCCATGGCGATTCCGTCACACGCCGAGCTGCCGCAAGAAGGGGATGAATGGTCTAGCGACGCAGGAAATCTGCAGTGTCACATGGGCCCTTCTAAAGACCATTAATTACCCACCAGCCCACTACGTGTGCGACATTTAAAACGGCCAGTAGTTTTTTTTAGAAAAGGAGGATGTACCCCGGCCTCTACATCTGGATGATGCATGCAACCATATTATTAATTATTCACAGAAACCATACAAGGTGATACATCAATAAGCCTAAAACCACCATCTTGGCAACACCGTTGCTACTCCTATCCCCTTGATGAAGGCGTGCCGAATGTCCGGGCCTAATACCAAACAGACATCGCACCAAAGCCTAACATCTAAAGTAGGGTGTACCATCCAAGCCACTACCTGGATTGGTCCCACACCGGTCTGGCACACTCACAGTGAGCACCACACGCTGCAAGGGCCGTCACCTCCATCATCCCTCGGTCCATCTTCAGAGCATAGCTGATGCACCAACCTTGCCAGGCCTCTCTGCCATCAACGCCACCCTGACGCCAGACAGCTTCCTCCTCCTGCACGAGTCCATCTCCCCGCATCAGACACCGAGTCTCCACAGCGCCACACCGTCGAGAACCGCCACCATCAATGTGGAAGATGAAGCACCGCTCCACCAAAGATGCCGTCCTCCGATCCCACGAGCCCGTGTGCATCTCCAAGAATGATGCCCCCAAGGGGGAAACGACACCATAGAGCCGTCGTCATCCGATCTACTGATCTAGGGTTTCCCCCGGAGGTAGCAGAGAGTGGCTTTGAACTTCTCCACGGTGATGCCTTCAGAAAGGAAACGACGCAGACAGCGTCACCGTCGCCGGCCTTGGCCATAGCCAAAAGTAGGTTTTCACCCAGATCTGATCGAAGACCTCCATCTCTCGTGCACGGGCCGCCGCCATCCCTGCTGGGATCTCAACGAAAACTCCAAGGAGTGGATCAGCGCCGCAGCGTCGTCATCGTTGTGGCCGCCGTCGCCGGCCAAGGGTCTCCCCCGATCCCAAGAGCCCCACCATCCAGTCACTGCCCACCACCCGGATCCGGCGAGCAAGGCCACGCCGAAGCCCAGATCAAGCGGGATAAGGTGAAGGAAATGAAGCTAGCGCAGGTCGATCCAGATCTGGCGGCCGGTCGACGGATCACGGCCGCCATGAGATCCCACCACCAGGTCCTCGCCTCCCACGCGCCGGCAAGACGAGCAGCTCCAGGAGTGGTTGTCGATCAAAGGCGCTGTGACCGCTGCACAGCATCGAAGACCAAGGCACTGATGTATTGCAACTTAATAGTCAGTGTATAAGGAAACGGAAACACAGCAGCACACATCACAACGCTATAAAACACGGCCCAGATTCTGGCCTCCAGGTAGCTCGGCCACCAAAATGCCCTACCCGTTTGCTTGGTACTCCCTCCGTTCGGAATTACTTGTCACAGAAATGGATGTATCTAGATGTATTTTAGTTTTAGATACATCCATTTTCGAGACAAGTAATTCCGAACAGAGGGAGTATTTAATTTATAAAAGGGAGTGGGGAGCGTCGAGGTGCAGCTGGCGCTGGAGCTGAGAGAGAGCAAATCTGGTTGTTGAGATTAGCACAGATGTTGTGACCCTTTTCCAGCAAAGCCATCGCAACACTCGCCGCCTTCCGAGGCACTCGACGACATGGTCATGCCCGCCGCTGCAGCTGAGACCTTCGCCACGACTGAAGACATCGCCGAGTGGAGCCATGGATGTCTATGGTATTTGCTCAGACTCAACATCGCCTTGGCCACCACGCCATGTCTAATCACAAGGCCCGCCCCCTACTAGCACACTTGCCCCTGCTACTAGAGGTAATTAGCCAGTCACTGAATGCTTCCTCCGTTTTAATGGATGTTGCTTCTTCAGGTAAAGATCTAGCCAAATGGGGATATACAATTTTTGTTGGAAATATGAGCAAATTACTACGAGATTTAATCCGAATAAACAGAAGATAAATCATGACCACAACAGCAGAGATTAAACAAATCATGCGAACTAGCATACAGATGAACATATTACATCTAGGGAACATACTAGAAGCATGAATTCTACCACGATCTCGAACAGGAAGGATAGAATCACATACGGTGCAGCGGGTGCAGCACCGCCGGAGTTGACGTTGTCACCCATGTCGTCAAGGACGAGGTTGCCGAGGTCGGGGAAGAAGTCGTCATTCGCGAAGTCGTCGCTGCCAGCAGTCGCGTGAGTGCGCTCCCCAAAAACCTGATCGCCCCTCTCCCGTACAGGATCACGAGAGGCGGGGTTCCGGAGGCCTGCTGTCCCTTCTCGCGGTGCACGCCGGAAGGAGGGATGGAGAAGACTTGCTTGGCGGCGCAATGATCTGGAACGGTGGTGAGAAACCATACGAAGCGGCCGCGGCTAGGGTAGACGTCTGCCTGACTATATAGTGCGGGCCGGGTAGGTCGTGGGAGTAAACCCCATGTCTGAGTCGTCACGATCCAAAAGAATCGGAAACGGTTCAGTAATTAACGCGTCTGTTAATTATTAATTAATGACTCATTAATTTTCCCATGCAGCAAAAATATAGACAACGTGCATAGCTCTGTCCTCGGCTCGGCTCAATCCCGCAACCCGCGGCGCGTCATGACGAGGCGTGGCGTGGCGAGGCGAGCGAGGAGGAGGAGCGCGCGTGTAGGTCTCCTCTTCTCATGCTCATACAAGTGGTAGAAGAGCTCACCTTATAAAGAGGTGCAACTCTCTCTCAACTTCCGGGGTGGGACTAAACTTTAGCCTCACTCACTCCACTCACATGTGTGCATGAATGGGCCAAGAGAATTTCAGAATTTTAGTTGGGCTTTGGGCCAAAGGCCTACTAGCAAAATTCCGCAATCCCCCACAAAGTCTCATTGGCACATCTCATCATTTAGTTCCAAAACATTGTTTTATATATCGGTGCTTAGTGGAGACTGTGAAGTTGAACTTCCACTTAGAAATTTATGCTACACTAGATCACAACTTGAATAGTGGACTATGCCTTGAACTACAAGTTTTCTGTGAAACTAGTTTCACACAAATTCTTGACCGATACTGGGCTGCCGCAAGGCTTCCCCGCGGGTGGAGCGTATACGTCATACTCCAGGGCCTTTCATGAATTTATTAGAGAACACCAAATTCTCACAGACTACGATGTTAACAGTCAAATTCATATAGGTGTGTTCCTCAGAAGATGTTCTGCAGGACAACATCTCTGCTTACCCGAATAAGCCACTTGGAACACATTAAGATAAGTATCAACCTGCCATGCAGATCACGAGAGTATTGCATCTTCACGGAGTGGGATAATTAATATACGGATACTCTCCTCCCAGCTGACCAACAGCTTGTCTCCCACTTCTACTTCACGGGATCTCCGATCACATAGAGTGGGTTACCACTATGGACAACTCATGCGGTGGGTCTCAAACCCATCTCCATCGATGCATTATCTATCACATTACGTGATAGACCCTTTGTGAAGGGATCTGCCAAGTTTTTCGACGTTTGGATATAATCCAACATAATAACTCCGGAGTTCCTCAATTTTCTGACAGATTTTAGTCTCCTCTTCACATGCCTTGAGGACTTCATATTGTCCTTAGAACTGTTTATCTTGACGATCACAGTTTGATTATCACAGTTCATCAGGATAGGTGGTATTGGTTTTTCAACCATAGGTAAGTCCATCAAGAGTTCACGAAGCCACTCTGCTTCAACAGTGGCAGTGTCTAATGCTGTGAGTTCTGCTTCCATAGTTGACCTCGTTAAGATGGTCTGCTTGCAAGACTTCCAGGAAACAGCGCCACCACCAAGTGTAAAAACATAACCACTTGTGGCCTTAATCTCATCAGCATCAGATATCTAGTTTGAGTCACTATAACCCTCTAGTACCCTTAGATACCCGGTGTAGTGAATCCCATAGCTCGCGGTGCCTTTCAAATAGCGCATAACTCTCTCAAGCGCATGCCAATGATCATCTCCCGGTTTTGACACAAACCGACTCAGCTTGCTCAGAGCAAAACAGATGTGAGGCCTCATGGCACTCGCCAAATAAATAAGTGAGCCAATAATCTGAGAATACCTCAGTTGATCTCTAGCAATCCGTCGATTCTTTCAAAGCAACACACTAGCATCATATGGAGTTGGAGAAGGCGTGCAGTCGCTATACCCAAAACGACTCAAGACCTTTTCCACATAATGAGACTGAAGCAGTGTGATCCCACCATTCTCATCTCTCAACAGCTTGATGTTTAAGATAACATCAGCTACTCCTAGATCCTTCATCTCAAAACAGCGAGATAAGAAATCCTTAACCTCCTTGATTAAATCAAGTTTGGTTCCAAAGATCAATATGTCGTCGACATACAGACAAAGAATAACTCCTTTGCCCCCACCATAGCGATAGTACACGCACTTGTCACCATCGTTTACTACAAAGCCGACAGCAGTTAATGTTCTTTCGAACTTCTCATGCCACTCCTTAGGAGCTTGTTTAAGGCCATATAAAGACTTTAATAACTTGCACACCTTTCCTTCCTGACCAGGTACTACAAAACCATCTGGCTGATCCATGTAAATTTCCTCCTTCAACTCTCCATTGAGGAAAGCCGTCTTAACGTCCATTTGATGAACGAGAAGACCATGTGAGGCAGCTAGTGATAGTAGCACCCGAATTGTGGTCAGTCTAGCCACGGGTGAGTAAGTATCAAAGAAGTCTTCACCTTCTTTCTGGGTATAACCCTTGGCCACAAGCCGTGCCTTGTACTTTTCAATCGCACCATCAGGTCTAAGCTTCTTCTTGAACACCCACTTACATCCTACAGGTTTGCACCCATAAGGACGGTCAGTGATCTCCCATGTACCATTAGCTAAGATGGAATCCATCTTGCTACGTACAGCTTCCTTCCAGTAGTCAGCATCAGGAGATGCATAGGCTTCTGAAATAGTCCTGGGTGTGTCATCCATGAGGTACACAATGAAATCATCACCAAAAGACTTTGCAGTCCTTTGTCTCTTACTCCTCACAGGAGTTCCATTGTTACCCTCAAAAGGATTCTCAACGTGTTCCATCGCAATGGTGGGTTCAGGAATTATAGCGAATTCCTCACTAGATGGAGTAGGTATCTCCTGATTTGATGAACTCGACATATCCTTCATAGGAAATATGTCCTCAAAGAAAGTTGCATTATTTGATTCCATAATCGTACCAACATGCATGTCGGATACCTCCGATTTTATTATCAAAAATCTATAGCCGATGCTATGAAAAGCATAGCCCAGAAGAACACAATCCACGGTTTTTGGTCCAAGCTTGCGCTTCTTGGGAATTGGTATATTGACTTTCGCCAAACAACCCCAAGTACGTAGGTAAGAGAGTTTCAACCTTTTCCTTTCCCATTCCTCAAATGGAGTCATGGTCTTATGCTTTGTGGGAACTCAGTTTAGGACATGACACACAGTCATTAGCGCCTCCCCCACCATTCCTTGGATAGACCCGAAGTGTCTAACATGGTGTTAACCATATCAGTTAGAGTTCGGTTCTTTTTTTCGGCTACCCCATTTGACTGGGGTGAGTAGGGAGGCGTCCTCTCATGGATTATACCATGTTCCGCACAAAACAGATCAAATTCATTGGAAAAATACTCTCCGCCATGATCGGACCTAAGCCGTTTAATTTTTCGATCAAGTTGGTTCTCTGCCTCAACTTTATAGTTTTTAAAGAAAGTCAAAGCCTCATCTTTTGATTTCAGAAGATACACATAACAATATCTAGTGGAGTCATCAATCAACGTCATGAAGTATCTCTTTCCAACTTTTGTCAACACGCCATTCATCTCACAAAGATCAGAATGTATAAGCTCTAGTGGCGCCAAGTCTCTTGCCTCTGCAGTCTTATGGGACTTGCGAGGTTGCTTAGCTTGCACACATACTTGGCACTTGGAGCCTTTGACAGTAGAGATTTTCGGAACTAAATTCATATTGGCTAACCACGTCATGCAACCAAAGTTAATATGATAGAGTCGTGAATGCCAAATATCAGACTCATTATTGTGGCAAACATTTTTAATAACTTTAGTGCAAATATCTGACAAAGATAGGCGGAACAAGCCTCCGCACTCATAGCCTTTTCCAACAAATTGTCCACACTTAGAAATTACAACTTTATTGGATTCGAAAACCAACTTAAAACCATCTCGACATAAACGGGAACCGCTAACGAGATTTTTATTGATGGACGGCACATGATGAACGTTCTTCAGACGCACAGTCTTCCCCGAAGTAAACTTCAGATCGACCGTACCAACACCTCGAACGATGGCATGTGACCCGTTCCCCATCAGCACGGGTGAAGTCCCTGTTGCCTGGTAAGAAGAAAACATGGAGGCGTCAGCACAAACATGTACATTGGCACTGGTGTCAATTAACCAATCAGGGGATTGAAATACTGAAAGGATGGTAGGAAAAATACCGTACCCTGATTCCTTCATATCAGTATCACCGATGACAACATTAGCGGACTTGCCGCTCTTCTCATGTTCGCGCTCCTCAAAGCGGTTAGGACACTTCGGAGCCCAGTGATTAGGATCACCGCAGACATGGCAAAGTCCCTTCCCCTTCTTATGAGAATTCTTCTTGAAGTTGGTAGAATGTGATGGCTTGTTCTTTGTATCAAACTTGCCTTTGCCCTGAGTTTTGTTCTTATTGTTTTTGAACTTGTTGGGCTGGGAGTTCTTCTTCTGTACCATGTGGGCACTAGAACCTCCCTCAGCAACTCGAGCATGTGTGTCCTTTGCTCTCGCCTTCTCTTCAACATCAAGAGTACCAATGAGACCCGCAACGGAAAACTCCTGTCTCTTGTGTTTCAAGGAAGTAGCAAAATTGTTCCACGAAGGTGGAAGCTTGGCAATGATGCCTCCGGCAACAAATTTGTCCGGCAACACACACTTGAAGTACTCAAGTTCTTTTGCGAGCGACTGTATCTCATGAGCCTGGTGTACAACAGGGCGCTCATCAGTCATCTTGTAGTCATAGAATTGCTCCATGACGTACAACTCGCTGCCGGCGTCCGAGGCACCAAACTTGGCCTCGAGCGCAGCCCACATGTCCTTGCCATTGTCAAACAACATATACGAATCCACAATGGAGTCATCAAGAACACTCAGAAGAGCGCCTTTAAAGAGGGTATAGATCTTCTCAAAAGCTTCCAGCTGTGCTGGATTAAGATCGCCCTCAGGCTTGCCCTTGGTGGCATCATAGCAGCCCATGGTCTGAAACCAGTAGACTGCTCTCGTGCGCCACCTCTTATATTGCGCCCCCTTAAAGGCAGGCGGCTTCAGATGCGCAGCAAAACCACTCGGAGTAAATTGCCTATAATCAAGTTTTTGGATTGTTGGAAATATGAGCAAATTACTACGAGATTTAATCCGAATGAATAGAAGATAAATCATGACCACATCAGCAGAGATTAAACTAATCATGCGAACTAGCATACAGATGAACATATCACATCTAGGGAACATACTAGAAGCATGAATTCTACCACAATCTCGAACAGGAAGGATAGAATCACATACGGTGCTGTGGGTGCAGCACCGCCGGCGTTGACGTTGTCGCCCATGTCATCGAGGACGAGGTTGCCGAGGTCGAGGAAGAAGTCGTCGTTCGTGAAGTCGTTGCTGCCAGCAGTCGCGCGAGTGCGCTCCCCAAAAACCTGATCGCCCCTCTCCCGTACAGGATCACGAGAGGCGGGGTTCCGGAGGCCTGCTGTCCCTTCTTGCGGTGCATGCCGGAAGGAGGGATGGAGAAGACTTGCTTGGCGGCGCAATGATCTGGAACGGTGGTGAGAAACCATACGAAGCGGCGGCGGCGGCTAGGGTAGACGTCTGCCTGACTATATAGTGCGGGCCGGGTAGGTCGTGGGAGTAAACCCCACGTCCGAGTCGTCACGATCCAAAAGAATCGGAAATGGTTCAGTAATTAACGCGTCTGTTAATTATTAATTAATGACTCATT
This sequence comes from Triticum aestivum, assembly GCF_018294505.1. NCBI lineage: Eukaryota > Viridiplantae > Streptophyta > Magnoliopsida > Poales > Poaceae > Triticum > Triticum aestivum. The sequence continues at coordinate 361,693,068 of NC_057809.1, forward strand.
AATTTTCCCATGCAGCAAAAATATAGACAACGTGCATAGCTCTGTCCTCGGCTCGGCTCAATCCCGCAACCCGCGGCGCGTCGTGATGAGGCGTGGCGTGGCGAGGCGAGCGAGGAGGAGGAGCGTGCGTGTAGGTCTCCTCTTCTCATGCTCATACAAGTGGTAGAAGAGCTCACCTTATAAAGAGGTGCAACTCTCTCTCAACTTCCGGGGTGGGACTAAACTTTATCCTCACTCACTCCACTCACATGTGTGCATGAATGGGCCAAGAGAATTTCAGAATTTTAGTTGGGCTTTGGGCCAAAACCTACTAGCAAAATTCCAACAATCCCCCACAAAGTCTCATTGGCACATCTCATCATTTAGTTCCAAAACATTGTTTTATATATAGGTGCTTAGTGGAGACTGAAGTTGAACTTCCACTTAGAAATTTATGCTACACTAGATCACAACTTGAATAGTGGACTATGCCTTGAACTACAAGTTTTATGTGAAACTAGTTTCACACAAATTCTTGACCGATACTGGGCTGCCGCAAGGCTTCCCCGCGGGTGGAGCGTATACGTCATACTCCAGGGCCTTTCATGAATTTATTAGAGAACACCCAATTCTCACAGACTACGACTTTAACAGTCAAATTCATATAGGTGTCTTCCACAGAAGATGTTCTGCAGGACAACATCTCTGCTTACCCGAATAAGCCACTTGGAACACATTAAGATAAGTATCAACCTGCCATGCAGATCAGGAGAGTATTGCATCTTCACGGAGTGGGATAATTAATATAGGGATACTCTCCTCCCAGCTGACCAATAGCTTGTCTCCCACTTCTACTTCACGGGATCTCCGATCACATAGAGTGGGTTACCACTATGGACAACTCATGCGGTGGGTCTCTAACCCATCTCCATCGATGCATTATCTATCACATTACGTGATAGACCCTTTGTGAAGGGATCTGTCAAGTTTTTCGACGTTTGGATATTGTAGGATCGAAAGTATGTCTAGAGGGGGGTGATTAGACTACTTGACCAAATAAAAACTTAGCCTTTTCCCAATTTTAGTTCTTGGCAGATTTTAGCTATTGTAGGACAAGTCAAGCAATCATCACACAATTCAAGCAAGCATGCAAAGAGTATATTGGCAGCGGAAAGTAAAGCAGGCAACTTGCAAGAATGTAAAGGGAAGGGTTTGGAGAATTCAAACGCAATTGGAGACACGGATGTTTTTCCCGTGGTTCGGATAGGTGGTGCTATCCTACATCCACGTTGATGGAGACTTAAACCACGAAGGGTAACGGTTGCGCGAGTCCACGGAGGGCTCCACCCACGAAGGGTAACGGTTGCGCGAGTCCACGAAGGGCTCCACCCACGAAGGGTCCACGAAGAAGCAACCACCCACAAAGGGTCCACGAAGAAGCAACCTTGTCTATCCCACCATGGCCATCGCCCACGAAGGACTTGCCTCACTAGCGGTAGATCTTCACGAAGTAGGCGATCTCCTTGCCCTTACAAACTCCTTGGTTCAACTCCACAATCTTGTCGGAGGCTCCCAAGTAACACCTAGCCAATCTAGGAGACACCACTCTCCAAGAAGTAACAAATGGTGTGGAGGTAATGAACTCCTTGCTCTTGTGCTTCAAATGATAGTCTCCCCAACACTCAACTCTCTCTCATAGGATTTGGATCTGGTGGAAAGAAGATTTGAGTGGAAAGCAACTTGGGGAAGGCTAGAGATCAAGATTCATATGGTAGGAATGGAATATGTTGGTCTCAACACATGAGTAGGTGGTTCTCTCTCAGAACATATGAGTTGGAATTGTGTATATGTTCTGATGGCTCTCTCCACGAATGAAGAGGAGGTGGAGGGGTATATATAGCCTCCACACAAAATCCAACTGTTACACACAGTTTTCCAATCTCGGTGGGACCGAATCAACAAACTCGATCGGACCGAAAAGGTAAACCTAGTGACCGTTAGAGATTTTCGGTGGGACTGACATGCAACTCGGTAGGACCAATATGGTTAGGGTTTGGGCATAACGTAATCTCGGTGAGACCGATTACACAAACTCGGTGGGACCGATTTTGGTAATAAGCTAACCAGAGAGTTGGTCAGGCAAACTCGGTGGGACCAATTTGCTCTTTCGGTGAGACCGAAAAGTTACAAAAAGGAAACACTGAATTTACATTGCAATCTCGGTGGGACCGATCTGCTCTTTCGGTGAGACCAAAAAGTTACGAAAAGGAAACAGAGAGTTTGCAATCCCATCTCGGTGAGACCGAGATCCCTATCGGTAGAACCAATTTGCTAGGGTTTGGCAGTGGCTTATGACAAGTGAAACTCGGTGGCGCCAGATAGAAAGAATCGGTAGGACCGAGTTTGGCTTAGGGTTTAGGTCATATGTGGATTTGGGAAAGTAGTTGAGGGTTTTGGAGCATATCACTAAGCACATGAAGCAAGAGGCTCATTAAGCAACACCTCATCCCTCCTTGATAGTATTGGCTTTTCCTAAAGACTCAATGTGACCTTGGATCACTAAAATATAAAATGAAGAGTCTTGAGCTTTTGAGCTTGAGCCAATCCTTTGTCCTTAGCATTTTGAGGGTTCCACTTTCACATCCATGCCATGCCAATCATTGAGCTTTCCTGAAATAATCATCTTGGAATAGCATTAGCTCAATGAGCTATATGTTGTTATGAATTACCAAAACCACCTAGGGATAGTTACACTTTCAATCTCCCCCTTTTTGGTAATTGATGACAACATATAGATCAAAGCTTCGACAAATGATAATAAGCATGAAATATATCGTCGCTTTGAGAAGTATGTGACAAGTAAGAGCTCCCCCTAAATTTGTGCATATTTAAAATTTGCTTTGGACTGCAAATGCACAAAGAGTTAGAGTCATGGGTTACTCTTCCATGTCACATACATCTTGGTGGAGCTCTTAAAATGATAAGAATGAAATACATGTGTCGGTGTACTAGAGTAGGGGTACCTTAGTATCCCGAACTTGTGCACGGGCAGTCGCAGCATCCCGCGGCAAGGCTTGCCGGGTGACCGCCAAGGTCCTCCGTGGTTCCTTTGGAGCCATTCAAAGACAAAGTATCCAAGCCAAGGAGACAAGACCCCGGGAAGAGGAGCTTGCCAGGAAGGCCAACCAAGGCAAGGCGCTTAAGGAGACAAGACCCCGGCAAGAGGAGCTTGCCGGGAAGGCCAACCAAGGCATCTCAAGGAACTTGCCGCGACGCGCCATGCGTCCCGGCAAGGCCCGGTGAGCGACAAGCTCCCGGACGCAACAAGACAACGACCGCGGCAAGGCACTTGCCGCGGCAAGCCACCACTCTGTGCCCGCGCTCCAGCACATCCACTAACGTGTCGCTCTGGGACCCTTCCAGGCGTACGTGGCGGGAGGCTGTGCAGCCAGCGGTGCGCGGTGGCAAGCGGCACTAACAAGATTGCCATCGTGGCGAGCGGTGGCATCCCTGACGGTCCCTTTTGCACTATTTAGACGATGCAGACGGGCATTTAATGCCCTTGTCCCCTGCCGTCAGGGTTAGGTATGATACACTGTAGCAGGTAGTTGTACCAACTGCAACACCTTTCCATTTTTACCCTTGTCTACGTTGCCACCTGTCGGTGACCCCTTGAGCATATAAAAGGAGGCCCATGCGCAACGTAGAGGGGGTTGGCTGGTGAGAAGGAAGAGAACACTCACGCTCGGTCTCGTTAGCTGCTGGGGTGTACTGTAGCACTCCGCGCTCCCGAGCAAGAACTCAATACAAACCACAAAGCAGGAGTAGGGTTTTACGCATCCGTGCGGCCCGAACCTGGGTAAACTGCTCGTGTGCTTCGCCTCGATCCGCTCTTCGTGCGGCCTCCGCCCCCGCCGAACCGAAAGGGACTCGGTCCGCCGGTCCCATAGGTGCTCGTGGATCAGAACCCCGGCATCTTTGGCGCGCCAGGTAGGGGGCATCGAGGTTGTGTGAACCAGATTCGGCGTTCACACGAGCTAGATCTTCATCATCTTCATCGACATGCCGCCAAAGAAGAAGGCTTCGGAGGCGGCTGCTCCGTCCGCGCCGAACCCACCACCGCCGGAGCAAACGGCTGATGGGGCAGATGCCGGCGGAAGAACGGGCGGCAACGAGGGAGCTCACGGTGCTGCCAGGTCCAAGGACAAGGCTGCGCTGCCCATCGGCGGCGTAGCCGGCTCCCACAACGACCGGGCGCACTCCAAGACCTCGGCGTCCGTACATGCACCGCGCCCATCTCAGGAGGCGCGGGACCGGCAGCGTAATGGTGCTCACAGTACCATGCGTTTGCTGGACCAAGATCGAGCTGGTGGATCTCGGAGTGCTCAAGACCAGCATGCACGCCAACATGCTGGCACGAGCGAGGCACGGTCGCCTGGACGGGATACTGCTCCTTCTAACATAGTTAGAAGTCCGAGCATATCCCGCTCCTCGCACCGTTCGCCACCG